>NC_056680.1:0-7500 GCF_018350215.1 Panthera leo
AGTTAAAGTTAAAGTTAAAGTTAGTTAAAGTTAAAGTTAAAGTTAAGTAAAGTTAAAGTTAAAGTTAAAGTTAAAGTTAAAGTTAAAGTTAAAGTTAAAGTTAAAGTTAAAGTTAAAGTTAAAGTTAAAGTTAAAGTTAAAGTTAAAGTTAAAGTTAAAGTTAAAGTTAAAGTTAAAGTTAAAGTTAAAGTTAAAGTTCAAGTTAAAGTTAAAGTTAAAGTTAAAGTTAAAGTTAAAGTTAAAGTTTAAAGTTAAAGTTAAAGTTAAAGTTAAAGTTAAGTTAAGTTAAAGTTAAAGTTAAAGTTAAAGTTAAAGTTAAAGTTAAAGTTAAAGTTAAAGTTAAAGTTAAAGTTAAAGTTAAAGTTAAAGTTAAAGTTAAAGTTAAAGTTAAAGTTAAAGTTAAAGTTAAAGTTAAGTTAAAGTTAAAGTTAAAGTTAAAGTTAAAGTTAAAGTTAAAGTTAAAGTTAAAGTTAAAGTTAAAGTTAAAGTTAAAGTTAAAGTTAAAGTTAAAGTTAAAGTTAAAGTTAAAGTTAAAGTTAAAGTTAAGTTAAAGTTAAAGTTAAGTTAAAGTTAAAGTTAAACAGTTAAAGTTAAAGTTAAAGTTAAAGTTAAAGTTAAAGTTAAAGTTAAAGTTAAAGTTAAAGTTAAAGTTAAAGTTAAAGTTAAAGTTAAAGTTAAAGTTAAAGTTAAAGTTAAAGTTAAAGTTAAAGTTAAAGTTAAAGTTAAAGTTAAAGTTAAAGTTAAAGTTAAAGTTAAAGTTAAAGTTAAAGTTAAAGTTAAAGTTAAAGTTAAAGTTAAAGTTAAAGTTAAAGTTAAAGTTAAAGTTAAAGTTAAAGTTAAAGTTAAAGTTAAAGTTAAAGTTAAAGTTAAAGTTAAAGTTAAAGTTAAAGTTAAAGTTAAAGTTAAAGTTAAGTTAAAGTTAAAGTTAAAGTTAAAGTTAAAGTTAAAGTTAAAGTTAAGTTAAAGTTAAAGTTAAAGTTAAAGTTAAAGTTAAAGTTAAAGTTAAAGTTAAAGTTAAAGTTAAAGTTAAAGTTAAAGTTAAAGTTAAAGTTAAAGTTAAAGTTAAAGTTAAAGTTAAAGTTAAGTTAAAGTTAAAGTTAAAGTTAAAGTTAAAGTTAAAGTTAAAGTTAAAGTTAAAGTTAAAGTTAAAGTTAAAGTTAAAGTTAAAGTTAAAGTTAAAGTTAAAGTTAAAGTTAAAGTTAAAGTTAAAGTTAAAGTTAAAGTTAAAGTTAAAGTTAAAGTTAAAGTTAAAGTTAAAGTTAAAGTTAAAGTTAAAGTTAAAGTTAAAGTTAAAGTTAAAGTTAAAGTTAAAGTTAAAGTTAAAGTTAAAGTTAAAGTTAAAGTTAAAGTTAAAGTTAAAGTTAAAGTTAAAGTTAAAGTTAAAGTTAAAGTTAAAGTTAAAGTTAAAGTTAAAGTTAAAGTTAAGTTAAAGTTAAAGTTAAAGTTAAAGTTAAAGTTAAAGTTAAAGTTAAAGTTAAAGTTAAAGTTAAAGTTAAAGTTAAAGTTAAAGTTAAAGTTAAAGTTAAAGTTAAAGTTAAAGTTAAAGTTAAAGTTAAAGTTAAAGTTAAAGTTAAAGTTAAAGTTAAAGTTAAAGTTAAAGTGTTAAAGTTAAAGTTAAAGTTAAAGTTAAAGTTAAAGTTAAAGTTAAAGTTAAAGTTAAAGTTAAAGTTAAAGTTAAAGTTAAAGTTAAAGTTAAAGTTAAAGTTAAAGTTAAAGTTAAAGTTAAAGTTAAAGTTAAAGTTAAAGTTAAAGTTAAAGTTAAAGTTAAAGTTAAAGTTAAAGTTAAAGTTAAAGTTAAAGTTAAAGTTAAGTTAAAGTTAAAGTTAAAGTTAAAGTTAAAGTTAAAGTTAAAGTTAAAGTTAAAGTTAAAGTTAAAGTTAAAGTTAAAGTTAAAGTTAAAGTTAAAGTTAAAGTTAAAGTTAAAGTTAAAGTTAAAGTTAAAGTTAAAGTTAAAGTTAAAGTTAAAGTTAAAGTTAAAGTTAAAGTTAAAGTTAAAGTTAAAGTTAAAGTTAAAGTTAAAGTTAAAGTTAAAGTTAAAGTTAAAGTTAAAGTTAAAGTTAAAGTTAAAGTTAAAGTTAAAGTTAAAGTTAAAGTTAAAGTTAAAGTTAAAGTTAAAGTTAAAGTTAAAGTTAAAGTTAAAGTTAAAGTTAAAGTTAAAGTTAAAGTTAAAGTTAAAGTTAAAGTTAAAGTTAAAGTTAAAGTTAAAGTTAAAGTTAAAGTTAAAGTTAAAGTTAAGTTAAAGTTAAAGTTAAAGTTAAAGTTAAAGTTAAAGTTAAAGTTAAAGTTAAAGTTAAAGTTAAAGTTAAAGTTAAAGTTAAAGTTAAAGTTAAAGTTAAAGTTACGTTAAAGTTAAAGTTAAAGTTAAGTTAAAGTTAAAGTTAAAGTTAAAGTTAAAGTTTAAAGTTAAAGTTAAAGTTAAAGTTAAAGTTAAAGTTAAAGTTAAAGTTAAAAGTTAAAGTTAAAGTTAAAGTTAAAGTTAAAGTTAAACGTTAAAGTTAAAGTTAAAGTTAAAGTTAAAGTTAAAGTTAAAGTTAAAGTTAAAGTTAAAGTTAAAGTTAAAGTTAAAGTTAAAGTTAAAGTTAAAGTTAAAGTTAAAGTTAAAGTTAAAGTTAAGTTAAAGTTAAAGTTAAAGTTAAAGTTAAAGTTAAAGTTAAAGTTAAAGTTAAAGTTAAAGTTAAAGTTAAAGTTAAAGTTAAAGTTAAAGTTAAAGTTAAAGTTAAAGTTAAAGTTAAAGTTAAAGTTAAAGTTAAAGTTAAAGTTAAAGTTAAAGTTAAAGTTAAAGTTAAAGTTAAAGTTAAAGTTAAAGTTAAAGTAAAGTTAAAGTTAAAGTTAAAGTTAAAGTTAAAGTTAAAGTTAAAGTTAAAGTTAAAGTTAAAGTTAAAGTTAAAGTTAAAGTTAAAGTTAAAGTTAAAGTTAAAGTTAAAGTTAAAGTTAAAGTTAAAGTTAAAGTTAAAGTTAAAGTTAAAGTTAAAGTTAAAGTTAAAGTTAAAGTTAAAGTTAAAGTTAAAGTTAAAGTTAAAGTTAAAGTTAAAGTTAAAGTTAAAGTTAAAGTTAAAGTTAAAGTTAAAGTTAAAGTTAAAGTTAAAGTTAAAGTTAAAGTTAAAGTTAAAGTTAAAGTTAAAGTTAAAGTTAAAGTTAAAGTTAAAGTTAAAGTTGTTAAAGTTAAGTTAAAGTTAAAGTTAAAGTTAAAGTTAAAGTTAAAGTTAAAGTTAAAGTTAAAGTTAAGTTAAAGTTAAAGTTAAAGTTAAAGTTAAAGTTAAAGTTAAAGTTAAAGTTAAAGTTAAAGTTAAAGTTAAAGTTTAAAGTTAAAGTTAAAGTTAAAGTTAAAGTTAAAGTTAAAGTTAAAGTTAAAGTTAAAGTTAAAGTTAAAGTTAAAGTTAAAGTTAAAGTTAAGTTAAAGTTAAAGTTAAAGTTAAAGTTAAAGTTAAAGTTAAAGTTAAAGTTAAAGTTAAAGTTAAAGTTAAAGTTAAAGTTAAGTTAGTTAAAGTTAAAGTTAAAGTTAAAGTTAAAGTTAAGTTAAAGTTAAAGTTAAAGTTAAAGTTAAAGTTGTTAAAGTTAAAGTTAAAGTTAAAGTTAAAGTTAAAGTTAAAGTTAAAGTTAAAGTTAAAGTTAAAGTTAAAGTTAAAGTTAAAGTTAAAGTTAAAGTTAAAGTTAAAGTTAAAGTTAAAGTTAAAGTTAAAGTTAAAGTTAAAGTTAAAGTTAAAGTTAAAGTTAAAGTTAAAGTTAAAGTTAAAGTTAAAGTTAAAGTTAAAGTTAAAGTTAAAGTTAAAGTTAAAGTTAAAGTTAAAGTTAAAGTTAAAGTTAAAGTTAAAGTTAAAGTTAAAGTTAAAGTTAAAGTTAAAGTTAAAGTTAAAGTTAAAGTTAAAGTTAAAGTTAAAGTTAAAGTTAAAGTTAAAGTTAAAGTTAAAGTTAAAGTTAAAGTTAAAGTTAAAGTTAAAGTTAAAGTTAAAGTTAAAGTTACAGTTAAAGTTAAAGTTAAAGTTAAAGTTAAAGTTAAAGTTAAGTTAAAGTTAAAGTTAAAGTTAAAGTTAAAGTTAAAGTTAAAGTTAAAGTTAAAGTTAAAGTTAAAGTTAAAGTTAAAGTTAAAGTTAAAGTTAAAGTTAAAGTTAAAGTTAAAGTTAAAGTTAAAGTTAAAGTTAAAGTTAAAGTTAAAGTTAAAGTTAAAGTTAAAGTTAAAGTTAAAGTTAAAGTTAAGTTAAAGTTAAAGTTAAAGTTAAAGTTAAAGTTAAAGGTTAAAGTTAAAGTTAAAGTTAAAGTTAAAGTTAAAGTTAAAGTTAAAGTTAAAGTTAAAGTTAAAGTTAAAGTTAAAGTTAAAGTTAAAGTTAAAGTTAAAGTTAAAGTTAAAGTTAAAGTTAAAGTTAAAGTTAAAGTTAAAGTTAAAGTTAAAGTTAAAGTTAAAGTTAAAGTTAAAGTTAAAGTTAAAGTTAAAGTTAAAGTTAAAGTTAAAGTTAAAGTTAAAGTTAAAGTTAAAGTTAAGTTAAAGTTAAAGTTAAAGTTAAAGTTAAAGTTAAAGTTAAAGTTAAAGTTAAAGTTAAAGTTAAAGTTAAAGTTAAAGTTAAAGTTAAAGTTAAAGTTAAAGTTAAAGTTAAAGTTAAAGTTAAAGTTAAAGTTAAAGTTAAAGTTAAAGTTAAAGTTAAAGTTAAAGTTAAAGTTAAAGTTAAAGTTAAAGTTAAAGTTAAAGTTAAAGTTAAAGTTAAAGTTAAAGTTAAAGTTAAAGTTAAAGTTAAAGTTAAAGTTAAGTTAAAGTTAAAGTTAAAGTTAAAGTTAAAGTTAAAGTTAAAGTTAAAGTTAAAGTTAAAGTTAAAGTTAAAGTTAAAGTTAAAGTTAAAGTTAAAGTTAAAGTTAAAGTTAAAGTTAAAGTTAAAGTTAAAGTTAAAGTTAAAGTTAAAGTTAAAGTTAAAGTTAAAGTTAAAGTTAAAGTTAAAGTTAAAGTTAAAGTTAAGTTAAAGTTAAAGTTAAAGTTAAAGTTAAAGTTAAAGTTAAAGTTAAAGTTAAAGTTAAGTTAAAGTTAAAGTTAAAGTTAAAGTTAAAGTTAAAGTTAAGTTAAAGTTAAAGTTAAAGTTAAAGTTAAAGTTAAAGTTAAAGTTAAAGTTAAAGTTAAAGTTAAAGTTAAAGTTAAAGTTAAAGTTAAAGTTAAAGTTAAAGTTAAAGTTAAAGTTAAAGTTAAAGTTAAAGTTAAAGTTAAAGTTAAAGTTAAAGTTAAAGTTAAAGTTAAAAGTTAAAGTTAAAGTTAAAGTTAAAGTTAAAGTTAAAGTTAAAGTTAAAGTTAAAGTTAAAGTTAAAGTTAAAGTTAAAGTTAAAGTTAAAGTTAAAGTTAAAGTTAAAGTTAAAGTTAAAGTTAAAGTTAAAGTTAAAGTTAAAGTTAAAGTTAAAGTTAAAGTTAAAGTTAAGTTAAAGTTAAAGTTAAAGTTAAAGTTAAAGTTAAAGTTAAAGTTAAAGTTAAAGTTAAAGTTAAAGTTAAAGTTAAAGTTAAGTTAAAGTTAAAGTTAAAGTTAAAGTTAAAGTTAAAGTTAAAGTTAGTTAAAGTTAAAGTTAAAGTTAAAGTTAAAGTTAAAGTTAAAGTTAAAGTTAAAGTTAAAGTTAAAGTTAAAGTTAAAGTTAAAGTTAAAGTTAACGTTAAAGTTAAAGTTAAAGTTAAAGTTAAAGTTAAAGTTAAAGTTAAAGTTAAAGTTAAAGTTAAAGTTAAAGTTAAAGTTAAAGTTAAAGTTAAAGTTAAAGTTAAAGTTAAAGTTAAAGTTAAAGTTAAAGTTAAAGTTAAAGTTAAAGTTAAAGTTAAAGTTAAAGTTAAAGTTAAAGTTAAAGTTAAAGTTAAAGTTAAGTTAAAGTTAAAGTTAAAGTTAAAGTTAAAGTTAAAGTTAAAGTTAAAGTTAAAGTTAAAGTTAAAGTTAAAGTTAAAGTTAAAGTTAATAAAGTTAAAGTTAAAGTTAAAGTTAAAGTTAAAGTTAAAGTTAAAGTTAAAAGTTAAAGTTAAAGTTAAAGTTAAAGTTAAAGTTAAAGTTAAAGTTAAAGTTAAAGTTAAAGTTAAAGTTAAAGTTAAAGTTAAAGTTAAAGTTAAAGTTAAAGTTAAAGTTAAAGTTAAAGTTAAAGTTAAGTTAAAGTTAAAGTTAAAGTTAAAGTTAAAGTTAAAGTTAAAGTTAAAGTTAAAGTTAAAGTTAAAGTTAAAGTTAAAGTTAAAGTTAAAGTTAAAGTTAAAGTTAAAGTTAAAGTTAAAGTTAAAGTTAAAGTTAAAGTTAAAGTTAAAGTTCAGTTAAAGTTAAAGTTAAAGTTAAAGTTAAAGTTAAAGTTAAAGTTAAAGTTAAAGTTAAAGTTAAAGTTAAAGTTAAAGTTAAAGTTAAAGTTAAAGTTAAAGTTAAAGTTAAAGTTAAAGTTAAAGTTAGTTAAAGTTAAAGTTAAAGTTAAAGTTAAAGTTAAAGTTAAAGTTAAAGTTAAAGTTAAAGTTAAAGTTAAAGTTAAAGTTAAAGTTAAAGTTAAAGTTAAAGTTAAAGTTAAAGTTAAAGTTAAAGTTAAAGTTAAAGTTAAAGTTAAAGTTAAAGTTAAAGTTAAAGTTAAAGTTAAAGTTAAAGTTAAGTTAAAGTTAAAGTTAAAGTTAACGTTAAAGTTAAAGTTAAAGTTAAAGTTAAAGTTAAAGTTAAAGTTAAAGTTAAAGTTAAAGTTAAAGTTAAAGTTAAAGTTAAAGTTAAAGTTAAAGTTAAAGTTTTAAAGTTAAAAGTTAAAAGTTAAAAGTTAAAGTTAAAGTTAAGTAGCATTTAAAGTTAAAGTTAAAGTTAAAGGTTAAAGTTAAAGTTAAAGTTAAAGTTAAAGTTAAAGTTTTAAAGTTAAAAGTTAATGTAAAGTTAAAGTTAAAGTTAAAGTTAAAAGTTTTAAAGTTAAAGTTAAAGTTAAAGTTAAAGTTAAAGTTAAAGTTAAAGTTAAAGTTATAAAGTTAAAGTTAAAGTTAAAGTTAAAGTTAAAGTTAAAGTTAAAGTTAAAGTTAAAGTTAGTTAAAGTTAAAGTTAAAGTTAAAGTTAAAGTTAAAGTTAAAGTTAAAGTTAAAGTTAAAGTTAAAGTTAAAGTTAAAGTTAAAGTTAAAGTTAAAGTTAAAGTTAAAGTTAAAGTTAAAGTTTAGTTAAAGTTAAAGTTAAAGTTAAAGTTAAAGTTAAAGTTAAAGTTAAAGTTAAAGTTAAAGTTAAAGTTAAAGTTAAAGTTAAAAGTTAAAGTTAAAGTTAAAGTTAAAGTTAAAGTTAAAGTTAAAGTTAAAGTTAAAAGTTAAAGTTAAAGTTAAAAGTTTAAAGTTAAAGGTTAAAGTTAAAGTTAAAAGTTAAAGTTAAAGTTAAAGTTAAAGTTTAAAGTTAAAGTTAAAGTTACGTTAAACGTTAAAGTTAAAGTTAAAGTTTAACAGTTAAAGTTAAAGTTAAAGTTTAAAGTTAAAGTTAAAGGTTAAGTTAAGTAAGTTAAAGTTTAAGTTAGTTAAAGTTAAAGTTAAAGTTAAAGTTAAAGTTAAAGTTAAATTAAAAGTTTAAA
>NC_056680.1:912500-1092500 GCF_018350215.1 Panthera leo
AAGTGAGATGGGGGGACAGGGAGGCTGTGAAGTCAGTGACCTTCAAGCCGTGGTTGGAACAGGTCACGTTTGACATGACCTTCATGGCAGGAGTGACATAGACTCAGCAGGGAGACAGTTGGACTGGTCAGGTAGGGACAGGCCGTGGCGGGGTGAGGGGTGGGAGGGGAGGGCAGGAAGGTGGGAGCAGCCCTGAGGCAGGATGGGAAGATGGCAGAGGGGTGGGTTTGGGGGCGGGTCAGGATCTCAGTGGGGACGTGCTGGGTCCACGGCTCCGGCGAGCGGCCAGGGCTGCAGGTGTGGCTAGAGGGGCCGTGAGGAGCTGGTCTCCAGATCCCCATCCCAGGGGGTGTGGCTGGTGGGAAAGTGTCCTCGGGCGTCGGGTGCCCAGGATCGAGGCTGTGGCAGCCAGCACCGCCCTGTACCCCCTCTCCAGCCGGGTCTGCTACGCGTCCGCGCGGGGGAAGCTGGACATGTTTGCCCCAAGGGACGCGCCCAGCCCGCTGGGGGCCAAGCTGGCCGTCCTCCGGCTCTTGGCCCGACACATGCAGCAGCGGCGGCGGGAGGTAAGGGCCGGACGGGGCGGGGCCGGGCCGCTGGGGACACGGCCAGCCCGAGGCCCGCAAGGCTGGGTCTGTCCGCAGGAGGAGGGCCGGCCCGCGCCCACCCCCCCGGCGGCCCCCGGCCACTGCCTGCTGCGCTTCCTCATGTCGGACCGGGCTTTGCTGCTGCTTTTCAGCGACGGGACACTGCAGGTGAGTGTGCAGGGTGGCCCTCGTCCTCGGTGGCCTCCGCGGGGCAGCCCCGGGGCCCCTGGGCCGTCAGGCACTGTTGGGGGCGCGGCCGGGGGCAGCGGGGCACGTTGACCTCTACAAACACCGCGAAACCGAACACGTGTGTCCGTGCCGGGGCAGCGTGATTCGGGGTCATCTCCACGGGTGACGTTCGCAGCTGCCAGAACGTCATCTCCCCGGAAAGTCATTTCTAGACTGAGGCTTTCCCGAGCGGTCACAGTGACGTCAGTCTGACACATCCTAGCCAGCCCCCAGTCCGACGGCCCGGGCAGTGCTTTCGTTGTTATTATTTTTTTAATTTTTTAAGGTTTTATTATATTTTTGACGGACAGAACATGAGCAGGGGAGGGGCAGAGAGAGAGAGGGAGACACAGACTCTGAAGCAGCTCCAGGTTCCGAGCTGTCCGCACAGAGCCCGACGCGGGGCTCGAACCCGCGAACCGCGGGATCGTGACCTGAGCCGAAGTCGGACGCTCAACCGACTGAGCCCCCCATGCACCCCTGCTTTCCTTGTTATTTGTAAAAATTATGATTTTATTTTCCAGGAATCCCTCCCTGCCTGTTCAGACTAGAGGGGCTAGCACGCTCGCACTGACCCAGGCAGGGCCGCAGCTGGGGAGGCCAGTTCACCCCGGTCACGGGCTTAAGAGCGGGAGTCTCACTGGGTGGCCGTGGGAAGGGGAGTCCCCGTCTGAGTCTTGTCCCGTCGGTGCAGCAGGGCCCCCGGGCTTGCTCCCTGAGCTCCTGGAGGGGGGTGGGGGGCGGCCGCTGAGACCCAGGCAGGAGGCTCTCAGCCTCCTTCCACCTGCCCTGTTCATGCCAGGGCAGGGGGTAGGCCCGGGGGGCCCTCTCTCCTGACCTCGCTCCTCTCCCCTTGGCAGGTGAGCTGCCTCGGAGACCAGGCTCACCTGGTCCTGAGCGGCCAGGGCCGGGAGCTGCGGCTCACGGTCCGGGAACGCGGCCAGCGAAGCACCACGCACCCCCTGGGCGCCCTGCGGAGCCCCAGCTGCGCCCCGGCCACCCGGCAGCGCCTTCTCTACGCTCTTCACATGCTGCAGAGCGTCTAGTGCCGGGGCCCCGGCTCCGTTCAGGCTCTGGTTCCCCAGAGGGGTGTCCCTGGGGACAGCATGGCGGTGGGGGGGGCTCGGGAGGCTCGCTTTGTGTCATGACTGTTCAACCCAGACTTTTGTGCGGCTTTGTCCTTTTTTTCATTAAAGAAAACTTGACTCCCTAGCCTGCCGTCCGCCTCTCTGGTGGCGTTAGACGCCTCGTGGCCTGTAAGCGGAGGGGACATTTAGATCAGCCTGCCCTGAGCTCACTCCTCTTCCTGGCACAGATCTCCGCCAACACAGAAACTCACACCAGAGCGGCTGTGCCGTGACCCCAGAGCTGAAGCGTGTGACCTTTGCTCAGTGGCTGGGCAGGGAAGTCGGTGGCCTGTGCTCTGCAGGGAAGGCGTCTTGTGACAGCCAGGGGACATGTGCTCCCAGGGCTGACCGACGACTGGGAGCTACACGCAGCCTATTCTCACAGAGACACGAATTCCGGAAAGGACCGGCCGGCCAGCAAACAGCCCAGGGACAGCTGAGATTTTGAGACTGGAGGCTTGGGGAGGCCGGCTGCTCCCTGATGCCGACTGCTGGGAGACTTTTCTTGTTTTTTTTTAAACTTTGTATTTATTTTTGAGAGAGTGCGAGCAGGGCAGGGGCAGAGAGAGAGGGGGACACAAAATCCAAAGCAGGCTCCAGGCTCCGAGCTGTCAGCACGGAGCCCCACATGGGGCTCGAACCCACAAACCGTGAGGTCATGACCTGAGCCGAAGTCATACACTTAACCCACTGAGCCACCCAGGCGCCCCATATCGTTTTTTAAAATGCCCTCAGCCTTTAGAGAGTCCTTGGTGGGGGCGGTCCTGCCCCCAGGGGGTGTGGGGTCGGCAGCTGTCACGTGGGAGGGGGATGGGTGGGGGCGGTCCTACATCAAGGGGGTGGGGCCAGGGTGCGGCTCCGTCCCCAGGGTACCCGGATGCCCCTAAGTCCCCAGTGCCGGGGAGAGACCCTGCTTTAGAGAAACTGAAGTATTCACAGGCCTGATGCTTAATTTTATTGGAGTCAGGGAAGCAAACAGTGAAGATGAAAAGCAACATTGTGGGGGAGGGGTGGCTTCCGGTGCCCATGCAGCACCCCGCCCACCGCCATCGCTCATTGTCCCTCGGCTGGCGCCCGCGTCATGTCATACCCGTCAGGAGAGAGGATAGGGGGTTGGGGGGTGCCTCCCAGGCAGATCGCAGCCCCGCTCAGGACCCCCTGCGCTGCGGGCGCCCTTGGGACCAGAGCGGCCCCCGGGCACCCTGCAAGCTGTCCCTGCTGAGCCACTTACTGTCGATTCCAAAAGTGTAACGTGGATGCCATCTACTTGTGACAAGTTGCAAACTGGCAGAGCGGCCGCCTTCCTGGGGAGGTCGCGGGGGCACCGGCACTCAGGTTTCCCCAGCGAAGAAGGAAACCATCAATGCGCCCTTGCCTTTTCCCTCAACCATGTGCCTGGATGCATTTCTGCGCCTGCGTGTGAAGGCCCGCCTCCCGCCCGCTGCCAGTGCAAGGGAGGGAGGAGGGAAAGCTGGCTCTTCGGGCTGAGGGAGGTCGGGAGGCTGCATGCCTTGGTGTGGCCTGACGTGGGAGGAGAAACTCTTGTGCACAAGAGGGGCGGGAGCTGAAGAGCCCTGGGAGAACCTGGGAGGAAGGGGCTGTGGGTGGGAGAGGAACTGGCAGAAGGGAGACAGAAAACCCTGGATATATACATCCTGCTGTTTTTGCCCTATTAGTAGTAGTATGGACATGAAATTTACATAACATGCAATTAACCATTTAAAAATTTTTTTTCATGTTTATTTTTGAGACAGAGTGTGTGTGTGAGCAGGGGAGGGGCTGAGAGAGAGGGAGACACAGAATCGGAAGCAGGCTCCAGGCTCGGAGCCGTCAGCACAGAGTCCGACGCGGGGCTCGAACCCTCACACCGTGAGATCATGGCCTGAGCTGAAGTCGGGCGCTCAACCGACTGACCCACCCATTAACCATTTTATTTATTTTATTTTATTTTTTGTATTTTTTCCCCAGCCCGTTAACCATTTTAAAGTGCATAACTCAGGGCCACCCGCGTGGCTCAATCGGCTGTCTGACTCTAGACTTCAGCTCAGGTCGTGATCTCGTGGTTCTTGAGATCAAGCCCCATGTGGCCGGGCTTTGTGCTGACAGTGGGGAGCCTGCTTGGGATTCTCTCTGTTTCTCTCTCTTAAAATAAAATAAATAATAAACTTAAAGTGTAGAACTCAGTGGCGTTGATGCATTCATAATGTTATGCAACCACCACTTCCATCTAGTTCCAGAACATTCCATGAGCACAAGAGGAAACTCCACCCCCATTAGCAGCCACCTCCCCCAGCCCCCGGCCCCCACGAGCCCCTCTTCCCGTCCGTGCGTGAGCCTGTTCTGGACGTTTCACACACGTGGACTCACACCCCGTGTGGCCTCTCGTGTCGGGTTCCCTCCCTGAGCGTCGTGCTCGGGGTCCGTCCGGGGGGCGGCGGGGGTGGGCGCCTCGCTCCTGCTCGCGGCCGAGGGACGCGCCGTGCGTGGTGGGCACATTGTGATTGTGCCATTCACCTGTGGGTGGCATCGTGTTACACATGACAGAAACCCCTCCTCACGCAAAGGACCGGCTTCCAGTGCCGAAATGGTCGGGAGTCGGACACAGGCCAAGGACTCCTTCTGCCTCTCGCTCCCTTCCTCCGTCTCTTGTGCTACCAACTTCTGTTTTGACTTCGCTCGTTAGCAGGCTCTGAGGCCAAGTGGGGGAAATGTGTCAGCCAGACTCTCCCATCAATGCAGGCAGAAGTCCCAGGTTGAAGCCTACTGGCCAGGCCTGGGCTACGTGGCTGCCCCGCCCCCAGCCAGATCACCTGGAAGGAGCGAGAGGGGTCCGCGAGGAGGGGAGGGGATGCCGACCTTCCCTGGTCATGTTGCTTCGCCTTGGTGTGTTTCCGGTCAACAGACGGTCTTCTGGGGGTGACCCCTCGTCTGGGGGTGACACTCAGCAGCCCCAGTGTCTTGCTATCCACACCCTTGGGTCACAAAAGATGCAGATGTCTGCCTGGCGCTCTCTGGGGTCGCTGGCTCCGCGCCCTCACCCCTGTGACCTGATGGTGCTCAGACAGCGCCGTGCAGAGGCCCGAGCCTCCCGCCAGCAGCCCCGGCCGGCCGCCTGGGAGCGGGTCCTCGGGCCCCAGCTGAGCCCCTCGGACCGGGCAGCCCCAGCCCGCCTGTGACCAGAACCTCGTGAGAGACCCCGAGCCAGAACCACGCATCTGGACCTCTTCCCACTTCCCGAACTCCAGAAATGATGAAGGAAAAAGACAAGTGTATTTTGCTGCTTCAGGTCACTCGGCTTTGTGCTGACTTGGTACCACTCAGCGGTAGCGAAACACGCATTGGACCCAGCCCGGGACCCAGCACCCTCAGCATGTAGCTGCCCGTCTTGCACAGTGCCCTGCCCTCAGTGCCTGCCTGCGCCCGTCTGCGGCCCCACAGCGGCGCCGGCTCAGTGAGCAGCCGGCCCACACGACACAGTATCTGGGTGACCTCCCAGACCAGCTCTCAGCCGGAGGGTGCGAACTGCAGGAGGGGCAGGGAGCCCCCCCCCCCCCCCCCCCCGCCTCCCCGGGCTCCCACGCTGCGAGTTTCTGGAGTCTTCTTCAGACAGGGTAACAGGGCACCTCAAGAAATAAAATCATTAGCCTCCCTTTGGTGGGCGCTTGCAAGGGTCGGAGCTTCAAGAAGAGGCAGCGAATGCGTGCCAGGCCGGGCCTTCCTTTCTTTCTTTTTCATTTTGTTAAGAGGAAGCCACCGAGAGAATGGATGCTCCGAAGGATGCAGGGAACTTGGCTTCCCCCGCGCCCTGCCTCTGGACCACGTTCCCATTGGTCTGTGGGAGCGCGCGATGCGACGCCTCCTCCAATCAGCAGCAGGCGGGGCGGGGCCGGGCCCTGCGCAGCCGGGCAGATGTGATTGGCTGCTGCTGTGGCAACCGCGTGTGACGTCATAAAGCTTCGCAGGGGCCAGGTCCCGGACGCCGGCCTCGCGTGCCCCGCCTGCTCTAATCCACGTAACTCGGCTTGGGGTCGGGGGTTCTCTCCCCCACTTACCAGACGAGGAAACTGAGGCACGCGGGTGACCTCGATATGTAACTGCTGGGAGAAAAGTGTGGCTGGAGGCATGTCCACCTGCCCCCCTGCCAAACGGGGTAGTTTTAAAATCCTGGTGACTCCCGAGAGCCTGCGAGTGAGAACATACCATCGCAGACTGGTCACGGAGAACAAGAGCCTCCTGATACAACGTTTATGAAGCGACAACATCTTAGGAATGGGGGACAGATGAGTGGTTGCCAGGGCTACGGGTGGGAGGGGGGCACTTGCGGGGTGGACGCACGGATTTCCCCAGCTGGTGAACTTGTGGGCGATGCCATAGCACACAGGTGAGTGCGAGTAAAATGAAAACAAGTGAATTGAAATAAGGGAGGTGATTGTATCAACGACAATATCCGGGTGGAGATACTGACTATCGATTTGTAAAAATGTACCATCGGGGAGCACCGGGCCAAGTGCACAAGGGAGTTTCTCAGCGGCATTTCTCACAACCGCAGGCAAATCTGCAGTGGCCTCAGTAAAGGCTTCAATCACAAAAAGCCCGCTGCTGGTTCCTCCGTAAGTTAAACACAGGATTACCGTATGGCCCAGGAAGCCCACCCCTGGGTGTATCCCCAAGACGATTTCCAACACGTGTTCGGAACCAAAACTGTGTTCGAGGTTCCATGCTGTCGGTAGGATTGATTAGGATTGACATCGGCCGTCATCTCCTGCCCGAGGTGGTTGAAAATGGTTTTCAGCTCCCAATTAATACATGTAAATAGGTGAGATTTTCTCCACCGGCAAATCTCAACCTCTCTCTGCAGATGGGAGAGTAATCAGATGTATTTTTACAGTCAGACGACATTTGTTGCTTGGCTTTCAGAACTTGTCCTGGGACCCGGCCCCTGTGTCCTTCACCATGGGACCTCGTTCTGCCTCCTCGTCTCGTGGGGCGCCTGCGCGGCTCAGTCGTTTAAACATCTGACTTCGGCTCAGGTCATGATCTCACAGTTTGTGGGTTCGGGCCCCGCGTCGGGCTCTGTGCTGACAGCTTGGAGCTCCGAGCCTGGAGCCTGCTTGGGATTCTGTGTCTCCCTCTGTCTGCCCCTCTCCGCGCGCTCGCTCTCTCTCAAAAATAAACATTTAAGAAACAGCCAATGAACTGGAGTCCTTTCTGCTACTGGGGACAGTGGCAAAATTCTCACGGAGAGAGAGAATTCTCATGGAGAGAGAGTTCAAGGTGTCCTGTGTCACCCTTGGCCAAGGCCAGATCTGGTGTGAGTAAAGGAAAAACTCAGTTCTTTGGGGTCCTGTCATTTACTCAATCAACAAACATTTAGGGAGTGCCCCCTGTGTGCCAGGGCTGAGCTGCTGGCCCAGGGACGGGTCAGTGGTGAAAGGTGGAAAAGGTGGGTCCGTTTGTGGCCTGAGGGAGCCCACAACCCCCCGGGGGGCGAAGAGACCCTAGTCTCCACTTGACACAATTCAAGCCCAACGCCGGTCCCCGCGGCCGTTGAGGCGTCATGTGCCGTTCGGGCCGCACGGTGGCGACAGAGCACGGGCTGCTCTGGCCCAGGCCGGTCGTGGGTGGGGCCTGTCCTGAGGAAGGCGCAGGGGGCCCGCGGGGGCACAGGTGCTTGGGGGCTTTCGGCTTCACCCCGCTTCTGCCCCAGAGCACACCCGCTCCGGGCTATGGCGAGAAACAGGCCTCAAGGTATAGCAATGACCTGTGCACTTAGTTCTGGTCCTTATTAACCACCCCCACCCGTGGCCCCACCTTTACCTGCCAGGCAGAATTCAGGAGCCCCAAGACGGAGCTCCCGGGCACACGCCTTTGTAAATCGATGCATTTCTGTCTCTCCATCCCCCCCCCCCCCCCCCCCCGCCCCTTGCCAAATACAGCAAATACAAACACACGACATCCTGTTCAATCTGAATTTCAGGTCAGTAACCCGCGCAAAATCTGAAATATTAAAATGAAATGATTCAGGTTAACTGGGCGTCCTGTATCTTCCCGGGTGATCGCTCCAGCTCTGGTCACCGGGAGCTCTTTTCCTGCGGTGGCTCCTGTGTCCCTTGGACACCCCCCCATCCTTGTGGGCTGTTTGAACACATCCTTACCTTCCCAGACCACACACGGTGTCTGGGCTCATTTTGCATTTTCGCTGTGCGGGCCACAGGGTCAGCCGTGTTTGCAAGGGTTTGGGGAAACTTTACCGCAGCTGCACAAAGCCCCCCCCAAACCTGCCCGCTTAAACCACTCACGCTGGTTCTCCAACAGCGCTGGGCTCACAGGTCCTAACACCCAGGCGAGGGCAGGGCTGGTCCCCCCGGGGCCCCAAGGAGTCCCGTTTCCCCCCACTTTTCCGGCTTCCAGAGGCGCCGCATCCTGGGCCCGCGGGCCCTCCTCATCCCCACGGCCAGCAACGCGGCCTCTCGTGAGGCCTCCCTCTCGTGAGGACGCTGGGCGCCCCAGGCACCCAGGGTCACCTCCGCCTCAGGGGCCTGGGCTTGCTGCCTCCTGCACAGTCCCCTCTGCCATGTAGGTGACATGCCACCTCCTCTGTGACCCTTCTTGTTTTGGGGCCTCCACACACAGTTATCCCAGTTTCTAGGCCCTCTGGCCTTCCCTCCTGCTTCCCTGGTTGAAAAGTATTTCAAAGTCTGCATAGCATAGTACCTTCCCCGATGCTTCCTTGTTTGTGGCCATTTAAATTTAATTAATGCAAAACTAAAAGTTCCATTTCTTCATGGCACAAGTCACCTTTCAGATGCTCAGTCACTCGGTGTGGCTGGCTGGCGGCTCTTGTAATGGAGAGCTCAGATCTAGAACATTCCCATCGTCGCAGAAAGTTCTGTTGGACAATGATGGACTGGAACATTCTAGAGTGATCCTGTTCGGTATAGGAGCCATCAGCCATATGTGGCTGTTTACATTTACATTTATTTAAAAATTTTTAATATTTATTTGTAAGACAGAGTGCAAGCTAGGGGGGGGGGTACTCTATGCTGACAACAGAGAACCTGATGGCAGGGCTTGAACTCAGGAGCCGTGACATCATGACCCGAGCCTAAGTCGGGTGTTCAACCTACTGAACCACCCAGGCGCCCCCACGTTTATATTTAAATTCTATTGGCCACTGAATTCCAGCATAGGCTGGTGTCACTTTCCCCTTGTAAAGGCTAAGGTCCAGGGGTGAGGGAGACAAACACGGGGACTGCCGTGGAAGGCCTGACTGGGATGGATGAGACTAAAGGAGTCCCAAGGCCATGTTCCAGTTAAGCATTTCAACCTTGTCTCCCAGTATTGTAACCCGTCCCTCTGACTACTCTTTGTTCCCTGAACCTGCCCTGTGACCCCATCACCTCCAAGCCTTTGCCACACTGTCTCCCCAGTACCAACCAACCCCTCTATCTAGCCTTCCCCTTACTCCTGGGGCAGAATTCATCTCTCTTCTTCTGAAGTTCTGACTTACCCACCCACCATCCCTCCATCCCTCCATCCCCATCTCTCCATCTCTCCAGCCACCATCCCTCCATCCCTCCAGCCACCATCCCTCCATCCCTCCACCCACCATCCCTCCATCCCTCCACCCACCATTGCTCCATCCCTCCACCCTCCATCCCTCCAACCACCATCCCTCCATCCCTCCACCCTCCATCCCTCCATCCACCATCCCTCCATCCCTCCACCCTCCATCCCTCCAACCACCATCCCTCCATCCCTCCACCCTCCATCCCTCCACCCACCATCCCTCCATCCCTCCACCCTCCATCCCTCCATCTCTCCACCCACCATCCCTCCATCCCTCCAGCCACCATCCCTCCATCCCTCCACCCACCATCCCTCCATCCCTCCATCCCTCCATCCCTCCACCCACCATCCCTCCATCCCTCCACCCACCATTGCTCCATCCCTCCACCCTCCATCCCTCCAACCACCATCCCTCCATCCCTCCACCCACCATCCCTCCATCCCTCCATCCCTCCATCCCTCCACCCACCATCCCTCCATCCCTCCACCCACCATTGCTCCATCCCTCCACCCTCCATCCCTCCAACCACCATCCCTCCATCCCTCCACCCTCCATCCCTCCATCCACCATCCCTCCATCCCTCCACCCTCCATCCCTCCAACCACCATCCCTCCATCCCTCCACCCTCCATCCCTCCACCCACCATCCCTCCATCCCTCCACCCTCCATCCCTCCATCTCTCCACCCACCATCCCTCCATCCCTCCAGCCACCATCCCTCCATCTCTCCACCCACCATCCCTCCATCCCTCCACCCACCATCCCTCCATCCCTCCATCCCTCCATCCCTCCACCCACCATCCCTCCATCCCTCCACCCACCATTGCTCCATCCCTCCACCCTCCATCCCTCCAACCACCATCCCTCCATCCCTCCACCCTCCATCCACCATCCCTCCATCCCTCCACCCTCCATCCCTCCAACCACCATCCCTCCATCCCTCCACCCTCCATCCCTCCACCCACCATCCCTCCATCCCTCCATCCCTCCACCCAGCATCCCTCCATCCCTCCATCCCTCCACCCACCGTCCCTCCATCCCTCCACCCACCATCCCTCCATCCCTCCAACCACCATCCCTCCATCCCTCCACCCTCCATCCCTCCATCCACCATCCCTCCATCCCTCCACCCTCCATCCCTCCAACCACCATCCCTCCATCCCTCCACCCTCCATCCCTCCATCCCTCCACCCCCCATCCCTCCATCCTTCCACCCACCATCCCTCCATCCCTCCACCCTCCATCCCTCCATCCACCATCCCTCCATCCACCATCCCTCCATCCCTCCACCCACCGTCCCTCCATCCCTCCACCCTCCATCCCTCCATCCCTCCACCCACCATCCCTCCATCCCTCCAGCCACCATCCCTCCATCCCTCCACCCACCATCCCTCCATCTCTCCACCCACCATCCCTCCATCCCTCCACCCACCATCCCTCCATCCCTCCACCCACCATCCCTCCATCCCTCCAGCCACCATCCCTCCATCCCTCCAGCCACCATCCCTCCATCCCTCCATCCCTCCACCAACCGTCCCTCCATCCCTCCAGCCACCATCCCTCCATCCCTCCATCCCTCCACCAACCGTCCCTCCATCCCTCCACCCACCATCCCTCCATCCCTCCACCCACCATCCCTCCATCCCTCCACCCACCGTCCCTCCATCCCTCTACCCACCATCCCTCCATCCCTCCATCCACCATTCCACCATCCCTCCATCCCTCCACCCACCGTCCCTCCATCCCTCCACCCACTATCCCTCCATCCCTCCACCCACCATCCCTCCATCCCTCCACCCACCATCCCTCCATCCCTCCATCCACCATTCCACCATCCCTCCATCCCTCCACCCACCGTCCCTCCATCCCTCCACCCACTATCCCTCCATCCCTCCACCCACCGTCCCTCCATCCCTCCACCCACTATCCCTCCATCCCTCCACCCACCATCCCTCTATCCCTCCATCCACCATCCCTCCATCCCTCTATCCACCATCCCACCGTCCCTCCATCCCTCCACCCACCGTCCCTCCATCCCTCCACCCACCATCCCTCCATCCCTCCATCCACCATCCCTCCATCCCTCCATCCACCATCCCACCGTCCCTCCATCCCTCCACCCACCGTCCCTCCATCCCTCCACCCACCATCCACCATCCCTCCACCCACCATCCCTCCACCCACCGTCCCTCCATCCCTCCACCCACCGTCCCTCCATCCCTCCACCCACCATCAACCATCCCTCCACCCACCATCCCTCCATCCCTCCATCCCTCCATCCCTCCATCCCTCCACCCTCTATCCCTCTATCCCCCATCCCTCCATCCCTCCATCCACCATCCCTCCATCCCTCCACCCTCCATCCCTCCACCCTCCATCCCTCCACCCTCCATCCCTCCACCCACCATCCCTCCATCCCTCCACCCACCATCCCTCCATCCCTCCAACCACCATCCCTCCATCCACCATCCCTCCATCCTTCCACCCACCATCCCTCCATCCCTCCATCCCTCCACCCTCCATCCCTCCATCCACCATCCCTCCATCCCTCCACCCTCCATCCCTCCAACCACCATCCCTCCATCCCTCCACCCTCCATCCCTCCAACCACCATCCCTCCATCCCTCCACCCTCCATCCGTCCACCCTCCATCCCTCCACCCACCATCCCTCCATCCCTCCACCCTCCATCCCTCCAACCACCATCCCTCCATCCCTCCACCCTCCATCCCTCCAACCACCATCCCTCCATCCCTCCACCCTCCATCCCTCCAACCACCATCCCTCCATCCCTCCACCCTCCATCCCTCCACCCTCCACCCTCCATCCCTCCACCCACCATCCCTCCATCCCTCCATCCACCATCCCTCCATCCATCCATCATCCATCATCCTTCCCTCCATCCATCGCTCCATCCACCTTCCATCACTCACTATCCGTCATCCATGCATTCATTCACTCACCCTCCACCTGTCTGTTTACTCATCCATCCATCTATCCATCCATCCAACAAATACTAAGCACCTTCCAGGTTCCAGGCATTGTTTATTCTTCTGTGTGGTTGGTTGGAGTTTTCCCGGCCCCAGAGGGGTTGTGTCCGCATTGATCCCCTCCAGAATGTTTTCTCTGAGGGCACAGATGGAGGGCGGGAACTACTACAAGCCAGCATGTAACATGTGCCAGGCTTTGCATTAACCTACAGGTGATTAAGCCCCGATTAAGCCCCCATTTTACAGATAAGAAAACTGAGGTCAGGGAGATAACATGCCCAGGGTCGTGAAGCAGGAAGGTGGTCTGTCTGTCTTTAGAGATTCTTTCCCTACACTGGTGGGCATGAGGTGACATATCCCTCCTGTCCCAGGGAACTCTCAAGGGAACACGTGGTCATGCAGGTGACTTACCGTTCCCGCAGCGAACCCACTTTGCAGATGGGAGAACCATGGGGTTACACTTCAGCACCTCCCTGAAATCTGATGAGACACGGAATGAAGGCCTTCTCAGCAGATACTGGGTGAGAGTCACATTGATGTGCTGAGCCCGTGAACCCAGAGGGCGACGAAAACTTGTCTCAGTCTTTGGCTGCCCAGAGTGTGCCCAGATGTGAAGAAGCTGCACTTTTGCTGAGCATCCCTGACCCCAGGAAACGCTCCCCAGCCCTCTGGCCAGGAATATAGCCCCCGTAGGTGGTTATGAGTTGGAGTTAGTCCAGCTCACAATGGCTCAAGCAAAGCAGGAGAGCTTACTGGCACTCATAACTAAGAGGTCGGGATGGACTGCCTTCAGGCACAGCTGGATCCAGGGCCTCAAATGGCAAGCTCAAGAATCTACCTGGGGTCTCAGCTTTCCCCGGGGGCCCCAGGAGCTCTGGCATCCTGATCGTCAGCTTCACAGCCCCGCAGTAGAGAGCGAGCACATCCCTCAGACATTTCTGGTAAGTTCTAGAACAGCAAGAGCTCAGATCAGGCCCGCCCCTATTACATCTTTCAGAAACCCCTTGCTTGGGCTCCAGCCCCCACCCCCTTTCCAAGGACTTACTTTCGACCCCCTTGATGTCCCGTCTTGCCCTTGACCCCTCAGCCCTCGAGGGGCTGCTTTCTTCTTGTGTCCAAAATGCCAGGGGGACTGGTCTCCACACTCTCACCTCCCACTGCCCCCATAGCCTCCGGCGGGATGGCCACGGCCTGACTTCACCCCAGGTCACCTGGGGCCACTGCAGCCGTGTTCAACCCCGCCGCTGAACTGAGGGCCAGACCCCACGTCACGTGTCGCCCACCCACCCGTACTGTTTTCCGTGGCTGCTGTAACATTGCCACAAAGCGAGTGAGAGGCATTTGCTCCTCACGGTTGGCTCCTTCCGGAGGCTCTAGGGAAGGTCCTCTGTGCCTCTTCCAGCCTCTGGGGCCCCAGGCGTCCCTGGCTCAACTTCACATGGCTTCTCTCTGTGGGGCCAGGTCTCAAATCCCCCCCTCTGTGGGTGTGTCTTTTTTTTAAACGTTATTTATTTTGAGAGAGAGAGAGAGAGGGAGAGACAGAATCCCAAGCAGGCTCCGCACTGTCAGCGCAGAGCCCGATGCGGGACTCGAACTCACCAACAGTGAGACCATGACCTGAGCTGAGATCAGGAGTCGGGCGCTTAACCGACCGAGCGGCCCAGGGGCCCCTGTATGCATGTCCTTTATAAGGATGCTCGTCATGAGACTTGGGGTCCGCCTTAACTCAGGGGGAGCCTCGATTATATCTGCAAGATCCTTTATCCAAATACGGTCCATTCGCAGGTTCCGGGGCCATGACTCAACCAGTTCAGCCGCGATCCTCACCAGAGCCGAGAGCGTGGGGAACCCGTTTCACACGTGGGGGAAACTCCAGGCAGAGTGAACCGGAGCCCCAGGTGTGTGTGGCTGTTCGAGACCCACCCCGGGCCCTGCAGCCCCAGGCGCCGCTGGTCAGCTGGAGGGGCTGACGCGGCCACCACTCCCTGGGGACCTGCCCACGGGGTTCCCCATCCATCTGCCCCTCCTGTTGCCCCACCTGTCTTCCGGAGCCCCCCGCCTCCTCCTGGAAGCCCTCCAGGTGGCTCCACCACGCCTTCCTAGCTTTCCTAGCAGGCTCTGTTCTGCAGGCCCCTCCTCACCGCCCACTGAAGCCAGCAGCCCGTGGGCCCCTGGCTCCCAAGCTTGTCTCCAGAGCAGTCCTGGGCCCTCCCTGTCACCGCGTCCCATGCCTCCTACCCCACCCTCCACTCCACTCCCGAGCATTCTTCCTCTCCTTGGGAACTCTGGTGGCACCCGCTGACTGCAGATGGTCCGACCCATGGTCCCACAGTCCCGACTCCGGGCCAAAGTCAGTCATCTAGTGGCCCCCTTGCTCCCCACTAGACCTGGAGGGTGAGGGATGGCATGTGCGGCTACAACTCAGACATCCTTTGGGGCTGGGAGGTGTTAGAACCCATGCTGCGAGTGGGGCTCCCAACCTGTCTCTCCTTCTGCAAAATGGGCCGGGAGACCCCCCGCACCCCCACCCGCCCCGAGCCTGGCACCCCTCCCTCCACAGCAGCCAAAGCTGGTCCCATGGTCAGCTGCCCCCTGGAACGTGGGGGCCCTGAACCTCAGGAAACGGGACCTGGCTGGACCACCTTCTCCGCAGACCCAATGCTCCCGTCTGGAAGCAGACACGGGGCCCGGCTTCTGGAAGAGCGTGGCTTGGACATGGGGTATCCTGAGTCCAGATGCCTTTATCTGGAAGATTAGGGGGTGAAGGGGCCAGATCTGAGCACCCCGTCCCCCAACCCTCCCCCCCACGCCCACCTGCCCCACACCACGCCAAGGGCTCACAGGTAGCAAAAGGGCTTTATTAAGAAGGCTTTAAAGTCAAAAAATAAAACTCTTGATACAATTTTCTGAACCCTTAAGTCAGCTCAGCAAATATATAATCAGTAATTTAGCTGTGTAAGATGAAAGGTCCGTTACTTTATTTAAAATAAAATATATTTTAGTTCTTAAAATTTATTCCATAAAGTACATATTTCCCTATAAATTCCCTACATATACACAAGAGGTAAAAAGTAAAAGTTTTAAAAAAAACACAATTTAAAAAAATGTAAAAACTGACAACAGAAACCACAGCAGAAGGGTATTAATAATTAAAAACACAAAGTTAGAAATTTCTGGTTGGGACCCTCCCCACCCCCCCCCACCCTTCCAGCCTGTCCCCCCGCTGACGTACAAAAGGATAACTGGTGAGCCCCCCCACAGGGAGTAAAAACGTCGCATTCTCCTCCTAGGGGCCTCTGCGGAGGCTGAGGCCGCCTCCCAGGCCAGCAGGTCCCGTCTGAAATCCGCCAAGTCCCAAAGGACAACCGGAAGTTGTAAAAATCGGATGTGTGTGTGTGTGTGTATATATATATATATATTTTTTTTAATCTTCGTAAAAAGATCACCCTGGGGGCCGGGGAGTCTTAAATAGAAAGTGCAGGCAGACCTTTTCTCTCTGGTTTATTTTAACCTGTCGACTCAATACTGTTTATTGGTTAAGAACTGTGGTGCCGTCGGGCGGCCGTCTCCACGCCTGGGACCGAGTTAAAGCTCGTCTGTGAACGCTGGCCGCGCCGCCCCCCGCGCGCCCGCCGCCCCCCACCCCTGCCCCGGGCCGCTAGGAAAAGATATGAATGGCCTGGGTGGCGGGCGTGCGGCAGGCGGGGCACTCGGGCTCGCTCTTGCCGCAGATGCGGACGGCGCAGTCCATGCAGAAGAGGTTGTGACCGCAGGGCACCAGCGCGGCCATCACCTCGCCCTCGGCGCACACCACGCACTCGCGCGCCAGGGCCGGGGCGGCGGCGGCCGGGGGCTTGCGGCCGCCCTCGGAGGGGCTGGAGTCCAGGGGGGGACACGCCGCGGCCGCGGCGCCGCCGGGCAACGAGGCGGCGGCGGGGAAGGCCGGCAGCGAGCCCGGCGCCGGCCGCCAGCCCAGGGCGCCCACCGGGTCCGCGGCGCCGCCGCGGCGGGCCAGCGGGAGCTCCAGGCCCAGGGCCGCGGGCTCGGGCAGCGTGGGCGAGTGGCGCGGCGAGCCGGTCCCGCTGCTGCGCCGGGCGCCCGGCGCGGGGGGCGCGGGGGCCCCGTTGACGGCCGAGCAGCCGCTGAAGTTGGGCAGCGGCGCGGCCCGCTCGAAGGGGGCCCAGATGGTGGCCGCGGCGGGCACGGTCAGGTCCAGCGCCAGGAAGTCGAAGCCGAAGTCACAGTCCTCGGGGGCGGGCGGCCCCGAGGGGGCCCCCGGGCCGTCGCCGCCGAAGGAGAAGCCCCCGTTGCCCGAGCCGCCGGCGCCGCCGCCGCCTCCGCCGCCACCGCCGCCAGCGCCGCCGGCGCCGCCGTAGGGGCTGGCGGGGCCCGCCTCGGGCACTGGCGGCCCCCCGCGGCCCCCCGCATAGAAGGCCTCGGGGCCCCCCGGCGCGCCCAGGGCCGCGTCGCCGCGGAGACCAGCCGTGGGCGCCGGGGGCCGCCGCCCCGGGTTGGGGGCCTTGGCCCAGAGGCCGGCGGCCGTCCCGAGCAGGTCCAGACACACGTCGGTGCCGTTGGCGTGGAAGTCGCTGTCGGGGCCCGCGTCCGTGAAGGCGCCCGTGCGCAGCGTGATGTGCGCCTCGATCTCCTCGCGCGCCCGGTCCACGTTCTCGGGCATGCCCGTCACGGCGAACACGGGCTCCTTGTCCCGCCCCGGCGTCACGATGTAGGTGTGCGTCCGCTGCTGGATGCGCTTGATGGTGGCGCCCTTGGGCCCCACCACCAGCCCCACCACGCGGTAGGGCACGCGCACCTGGATGGTGGTCTGTCCCGGCAGGTGCGGCGGGCCCTGCGCGGCGCCCGGCAGCCCGCCCGCCTTGCTGCGCGTGGCGCGGATCACGGAGAAGTGCTCGGCGGCCGACAGGATCTCGCGTTTGGCCATCTCCACATCCTCCTTGCGGCCGGTCACGATGAAGACGGGCTCCTCCCCGCGCACCGGCGTCTTGATGTAGGTGTTTGTCTTGGCCCGCAGAGCCTTGATCTTGCACCCTGGGGGTGGCGGTGGGGAGAGACAGTTAAGGATGGGGGCCCCTCCCCAGGGCAGCCCTTGGAGGAGCAGCTGTGGGGCCGGCCGGCGCGGTGGGGGCTGGGAGCCCCCACCCCGCTGCCCTCTCCACCCTGGCCTTTATCCTCAGACACGCATCTCGGTTTCCCCTCTGGTCCCAGGCTGGAAGGTGGTGGCGGCTTTGGCTAGAAGGCAAGGAGGACCCCACTGCGGGTTGAATGGTGCCCCCCGAAAGTCACGTCTACCCGGTCCGTGTGAACAGGACTGTATTTGGAAAGGTCTCTGCAGGCGTAGTTAACAGGAGGTCGCACGGGAATGGGGTTAGCCCTGAACCCAGTGACAGGTGTCCTTATAAGAGGGACACAAAGACAGCGATTGGGACGAGGCAGCCACAGGCCCTGGGAGCAGGGGACCGGCGGCCACCACCAGAAGCTAGGTGAGCAAGTTCGGGAGACGATCCCCCTCCTCCTGGAGGGAGCGTGGCCCAGCCAACACCTTGCATTCGTATGCCCGCGTTCCGTGGGGGATTCGTTTCTATTGTTTCAAGCCACCCAGTCTGTTCTGTCAGTCCCGGGACGCTCATGCAGACCCCCGACACGGAGTCCCCATCAACGCCTGGGATTTTCTCCTGGCCAGCTGACCCCCCCCCCCAAGCCAGCCCACAGGGAGCCCAGGTCTCACTCAGTCTCTTGCACCCTCACTCCACCCGAAGGTCCTGTGGTCCCAGCCCCCGAGGGGATGATGCTCACGGACACAGCACTGCGCTGTCGCAGGCCGGGCGGGGTCCTGACACCGTGGGGGGCACCGGAGTATCGGCGTGCAGCGTGGGCTGAGAGGCCCGGGCTGTGACGGGGTGCCTGTCCAGGCGTCTGACACCCCCACCTCCTCTCTGGGGGGCCTTCTGAGACATCCTGAGTCTGGGTGACCCTCCCCCCCCCCCCGGCTCTGGGCGGCAAGAGGGACACGGGGATACTGTTTCAATACAGAGGGCGCCCCGGTGAGGGATAACACTGTTGCCGACTTCTCAGGTAGAAGCTTACAAAGCTGGGGGACCAGCGCACCTGCCCTGGAAGGAATCCAAGACGCACCAGACCGGGCGGGGGGGGGGGGGAACTGCTCGGCGCGAGGGAACCCTGGGAGGTGGCAGGGTTGTCCCAGGGGCAGCCCCACCCTGAGCCCAAGGACAGCAGGCCCGTCCAGAGCTTTGAGCAAAAGCACAGCCAAGTGAATGGGGTTGGAACCCTCCCGGGGAGGGTGGAGGGTGGGGCGTGGCCCATCCCCTGGGTCCCGAGCCCCCACCCCCGTGTCCTCCCTCAGTGGCTCACCGCCTCACTGGCATCCCTCCAAAACCCACCCTGACCCGGACCCGTCTCCACTTCTGTCCAGATGGTCCCCTCCCCACGTGGTGGCTGGTGGGTAAGCTTTCAAACCACACGTGTCAGTCCGGACCCTCTCCGGGAGCTCCGCCCACCCTGGCCTCCCTGCCCCCACACGGCCTTTACCCTCCTTAACAGCGTCCTCAGTGCTGCCTGCCTGCACCCCCTTCTCTGCATCCAGTCACCGCCCAGCACCCCTTCCTCCAGGAAGCCCATACTGACTGCACCAGGGTCCCAGCACGCACTTCTCAGCCTACTTCCTGAGCTCCCCCTGCTGGTGTCCTGTGAGGATCAGCGCACGGGGGTCACAGGGGCCGCTCAAAGGACCGTCCCGTGTCTGTTTCCTCACGGGTAAGAGAAGGGCACAAACTGACCCGGCCTCATGGGTCTGGGGCCACAAGGGCCGCGGACTGGCAGGTGCCCCCAGGCAGGTGCCCAGCCGTCACCTGCGTGTGCACGGCCAGCAGGCCCGTGCAGAGGACAGGGAACAAGGCCGGGAGAAGGGGTGGGGGGTCACCGGAGCCAGGGTGGGAGAGGAAACCGGGGTGGGGGGGCGCCCCCTGCGCAGGGAAGCAGCCTGGTTCCCCTCACACAGAACTGGCACCCATCCTGCCCCCCCCCCCCCCAAAAGGTGGCCCTGGACGGAGCCTCCAGCGGCCAAGAGGAGACGCATTTCCGCGGTGACACCATTGGAGCCAAGCCCCACCCTCGCCGAGACCCCAAGAAATGACAGAGTTTGAGGGGGAGGTGGGGCCGCCAGGTCTGGGAAACCGAGGCCCCGAGCGTGAACCAGCTACCTTCCCGCCCTGGTGGGTACAAGCCAGTGAGGCCAGAGTGGGTGATGGCAGGGACCAAGCCTCCCGCTTGGGGGGAACCCTGGGGGCCACCACTTACGGCTGGTCCCGGGCTGAAATGCAGACTCCCGGGCCCTGCCACCAGGAAGCCACCTCGGGCAGGTGCGCCCGGGGAAAGGGGGTGACCGCCCTGAGGCTGTCTCTGCCCCGCCCCAGCACCTCCCACCTCGCTGCAGTTGGGCCCCCGCCCTCGTATGGGGTTGCCGAGGGTCCCCGTGCAGAGCCAGGTCCCAACCCTCATGTGACCTCATTCTGGGGTCCTGGCCACCCGTGTGCTGCCCCAGGGACCCCACACAGAGACCACAGACAGGCTGGCCCCTGCAAGGACCCCCCGAACCAGGGGAGGACTCCCAGGGTGCCCGGCAGAGGGAACCGTGGGGGCAGAGTTCGGAAGCAGGACAGGGCTGGGACACATCCTCACAATGACCAGTGCGGTGCTGTCCCCAAGGCAGGGCCCAAATGGGCTGCAGTCCTGTGGGGGGAGGCCGCGTCACCGTGGGGCGGTCCATTTGGTGGGCGGGGGGAGCTGGCCCGTGCGGGCGACGCGGGCACGGCAGGCCAGGTCTACGCTCACCGACACCAGGAACCCCCAACCCAGAGCCAGGGGACCCCCTTCTTTCTGCGCCCCACAGCGGACACACAGAAACAGGGGGGCCTGGGCCCCAGCACAGCCCCGCAGCGCCCCCAACTGCCAGTAAGAGCGCCGAGGCCCGCAGCGCTGGGGCCGGGCTCGGGGAGGGGGGGGGGGGGGGGGGTCGGCGCGGGAGAGCAGTGGGCAAAGCAGGCTTCCCCCCACTGAGGGAGGCCAGCCCGAGAGTGCGGACCCCAGCCTGACGGCAGCAGAGACAGAGGGACCCGGTGTGGCTGAGCACCAGCTCGTCTCTGGTATCACTCACTCCTTCCTGACCCAAACCTCCAGGCAGCTGCCCACGACTTTGACCCAGCCCAGCCCAGCCCAGCCCCACAGGGACACGCCCAGCAAGGGTGCAAGCTAGCCGGAGGCTCTGAGGAGGACCGGGCCCAAGGTCATACCTGGGGCAAGTGGGCACCAGCCCCCCAGGTGACCTTTGCTGACAGGCTGGAGGGAGACCACCCTGACTCTTTGTGGAGTCGCGCTTTTCCTGCCTGTAAAATGGGGTCGTGTCCCCCCCAACCCCGGAGCCGTGGAAGGTAAAGTCCTCTCCTGGGCCCCACCTCTGTTCCCTGCGGCGCAGACCGAGCCCAAGGGACTAAGGTTCAAATCCCAGCCCTGCCGACCCGGCCTTGGCCCGTGTCTGTCCCCCGTGACCCGCAGCTACAGGGAACCTTCTCTGGGGGATCTCTTGAGGCTCGGCGGGGCGGGGCAGGCCGAGGCCCCCAGGCAGGCACCTTGTAGGCGCTGCAACCCGAGGGAGGAGAGCGAACTCTCGGCGTCTGGGGTCGCTTACCCTGTCCCCGGAGGGTGCGGGAACCCACTCTAAGATTGAAAACACAGCTCAGGTGAGGGCCGGGGGAAGGGTCGACCCCAGGTCTGTGCGATGCTGGCCTGGCCACTAGGGGATGGAGTGAGTGGTCCCGGGCCCGGGTCTTGAGGAGTTCAGGGCCTGCGCTGGTGAGGGCCTGAACAGTAGGAAGGGGCAGGCTTCGTGTCCGGGAACCCACAAGGTGGGGGGCAGATGGGGGAGCGGAGTGGGGGGGGGGGGCAGGACTGGGGCACAGTCTTCCAGGCTGTGCTTGGCAGCTGGGCCGGAGAAGACGGCAGCCACAACTGGTCCTAGAGCCGAGAGATTCAAGGTGCCAGCCAGTCCCGAGGTCACGCTTCCCTACCGGATACCCCGCGTCCCGCTTACGGGACGTACCACACGCCAGCCTGGGGCCACGCTTACAGCCCTCCGGCTTGAGGGGCGCCAGGCGGGCTCTGTCGGTTTAGTGGTTTAGCGTCCGACTCTTGATTTCCGCTCGGGTTATGAT
Source organism: Panthera leo (assembly GCF_018350215.1). Taxonomy (NCBI): domain Eukaryota; kingdom Metazoa; phylum Chordata; class Mammalia; order Carnivora; family Felidae; genus Panthera; species Panthera leo. The sequence goes on from NC_056680.1 coordinate 934,246, forward strand.
GTCACGGCTCGTGAGTGTAAGGCCGGCACGGAGCTCTGTGCTGACAGGGCAGAGCCTGCTTGGGGTTCTCTCTCCCTCTCGACCCCTGCCCTGCTCAGGTTGGCCCGCGCGCGCTCTTTCTCTCTCCCTCTCTCAAGATAAACACATAAACTTAAGCACCAAAAGCGCTCTCTAGCTTGGGAACCCTCACAAATCCCCCGAGGGAGGTGCTGTCCCCCGACCCCAGAGAAGAGATCCCACCCGCCTCGGGTCACGGGGCCGGCCCAGTCTGCACCCCGACAGCCTGCCTTCCTGTCTGCCACCAGCAAGACCCCAAACGGACACCCAATAAACGGGTGCCAAAACACCACCCAGGAGGTCGGGCGGCAGCTTGGTCCTCTACGACCAAAGGCATAGGTCGGGGCGCTCTCTGCTTGACTCCCAAGAACACTGGTGTGGGCTCGGCCTGTCCGGAAGGACCCCCCGGGTGCCAGGACACGCGCGTTCACGGGGAACATGCCCTCGTGCTCTGGGGTCGTGTCCCCCCAACCAGCCAGCAGATCAGCCTACTGATTTTGGACAACAGCCCCCGGGGCTGGGTTTCCACGTCTGCCCCACCCCCCAGCCCCCAGCACAGGGCAAGGTCTGGTTATACCTCCCAGGACAGGTGTGGGGGACCGGGGCTGGGAAGGGACTGCAATAGGGTGGCGGCGGGAAGCGTCAGGCTGGAGTCCTGCTGTGCTGGCTCCGAGACCCGCCTGTCCCCTCCCCTACCCCCAACTCCTGGGCCCTCACCCAGGCACGACATCTGCACGGAAAGCAGGACTAACTGGGCAAACCACCCTCCCACCCGGAACTCCCAGAGGGCAGCGTGTCGGGGGCGCCCCTGTGGTCCCTCTGCCCCTGGTGGCAAGGTGACAAGTCACCGTGCGATTCAAGCCCCCCCCACCCCGGCTCCTGTTACTGAGCCGGTGCTCCAAGGCCAGCCTGTCCTGCAGCACCATCTCAAACCCCGCCCAGACCCCACCCCACGTTCTAGAACCTGGCCTCCAAGCCGGGAGCGGGGCACAGAGAGGTGCAGGCAGGAGAGAGCTGGGGCTGGGGGCTGCCGGCTGAAAGGGTGGGTGGGCGTGTGTCCAGAGGAGCACTGCCCACCATCCTCCCGCCCGCCCGCAGCTCCAGGGCCAATGAGCGGCCGCCGGCCTGATGTCACCCTGCAAATCTCAGACTGGCTCTCTAACAAAGAGAACAATGGGGCGGCCACAGGGACTCTCTGACAATGCTGTTACCAGGACCCCCACACCCCGGGGTCTGCTGCCACGGCCTGCCAGGGGAGGGCTACGAGGCTGGACCCCAGGAGGGCTTTTACAGCTGGTCCTTAAGCATGTCCCCAAATCCCCGACTTGGGGCTGACAGTGGGGTGGGGATCCTCATCCTGTCCTCCGGCCCCACACCCCCAGCAGGGCCCCCAGGCTGGCAAGTGGAGATGTATACCCTCTTTGTACGCCCAACTTCTGTCTCGACCCTGCCTGAGCACCACCCCCCCCCCGCCCCGCCCCCAAGCCCCCCTCAAGCCCCAGCGAGCCCCGCCCCATGCCTGCTTTGGGTGTGGAGCGCCCACCGCCCAGCCCAGCCTCCTGGTCCTCGGATGCCACCGCTGGCGACCCAGGACCTGGGCAGAGGTGCTGCACTGAGGACCTTGACCCGGCTGGGGGCGTCCAGACAAAGGCAGCGGCGGCCGGAGCGCAGAGAGGAGGAGCGCGGGCTGCGCCCAACTTTCTCTCGCGGCCCACGGCAGGACAAAGGCGCACAGGCGGCCACTGAGGCCCGGAGCCCACACGCGGGGCGTGGCCAGGGTCTGGCGTCCGGCCGCGGGCAGGGCTGGGCTGGGGCGGCCCCCTCCCCAGGGCGAGCGGCGCGGGGACCCCGGGAAGCAGGGCGCGGCGCCCCAGACGGCGGCCACTCACCCTGGCGACCCACGATCTCGGCGACGTGCTCGGAACTGGGCACGGGCACGCACTCGGTCATGTTCACGCTCTTCTTGCGGCTGCCGATCACGTTCATCTGCTCGGCCAGCAGCGTCGAGGGGCCGAGGGCCGCGGGGTGCGGCGCGAAGCCAGCGAACACGTCGGGCGGCGACGGCCGGGGCGGCGGCGGGCTCACGTCGGGCTCCAGCAGCGGCAGCGAGCCCGGCGCCACCGCCTCGGCCACCGCGGGTGCGCCCGCCTCGGGCCCGTCGGGGGGCGCGGGCTCGGCCGCCGCCCCGCCGTCCGCGCCGCCCGCCGCCGCCGCCCCGCCGTCCCCGCCGCCCGCGGCCGCCCCCTCGTCGTCCGGGCCGCCCGCGCCCCCCAGCCCCAGCCCCGAGAGCTGGTCCAGCGCCAGGCGCAGCGCGGCGGCGGCAGCAGCAGCCGCGTCGTCGGGCGCGGCCTCCTCGGCGCCCTCGGGCAGGGGCGGCGGCGGCGGGGGCGGCGGGGGCGGCGGGGGCGGGGGGGGCGGGCGCGGGCTGGGGTCGCCGCCGCCGCCGTCGGGCTGGCCGGTGGAGCCGGGCATGGCGGCGCTAGCGCTCGGGCCCGCGCCCCTGCCTCTCGGCCGCCGGCCGCCCGCGCCGCCGCCGCCGCCGCCCGCGCCGCCGCCGCGCTCCGCCTCTGAGAGCTGGGCCGCCGGCCCCCGGCATCCAGCGGCGGGGCGGGCGCGGCGGGCGGGGCGGCGGCGCGGGGCTGCTCGGGCCGCGGGCGGCGGGGCGGCGCGACTCTGCTTGCTGCTCGGCGGCGGGGGCTCGGCGGCGGCGGCGGCGGCGCGGGCGGCGGCGGCGGCGGCGGCGGCGCGGACGCTGCTTCCCTCCCGCCCGCCGCCCTCCTCCGGCCGCCGCCGCCCCGCCCCGTGACGCGCGCGCGGCCAACAATGGGGCGCCGGCAAGGCGCACGCGCGCGCCGGGCGGGGCGCGGTCACGTGGCGGGCGCGGGCGCGGGCGCAGGTAGGTGCCCGCGGGCCGCGGCCCCCTGCGCGCGCGGCTCCTCTCGCTGCCCAGGCCTCGCACGCGCCCGCTGCCCCCCTCCCCGCGCACGCACCCGCCCTTCCCCCAATTCCCCTCCCGACCTCCGGGGGTGCCCCAGCGGGGGGGTGCTGCCAGAGCCCGCGCCTCCGCCACGTGGGTGGCGGTGTTTCCCGACTGGGGGCGCCCTGGCCCGCGGGCTCCCGAGAGCAGCCCGGTGCGCCCACCCCCAAAGCCATCGTGCGCCCGCGGCCCTTCCTGTAGCGGCCCCTCGGGTGCGGGAAGGAGCCCTCCGGCGTCTCCCCGTGCGGTTTTCTCACGCTAAATGAGCTGGGGGCAGCCTCCGAGCGGACCCGGCCTGGGCTCCTGCCTGGCTGTGGAACCTCCTCTGGCGGAGGACACAGGTTCCCGAGGTGGGAGAGGGAGCGGCTGGCCCCTTTTGCCTGCCCCCGGCTCTCCCCCCTGACCGGGGTACCCCCCACCCTACCCCATGCAGGGCCTGAGCCACAGCCTCCTCCACCCCCTGTCAATTCTCCCCACACCTCAGACTTCCCTGACAGGCGCCCCTGACACTGCTGCCTGGGTGCCCACGCCTGGAACCTTCCCCACCCTAAAATGTCTTTTTTTCCTGACCCCCAGGTTCACATCCAGCCTAAGTGTCTCTCTCAGGGTCCCAGACTTCTCTTTTGTGCACTTGAACACTCATGAGTATTTAATCACTTGTGATAACTTATGTCCAGTGCCCTCCCCATGGGACCAAGTCCCCCTAGCAGTGGGGGGTGGGGGGGGGGGCCTGGAGGGACCTGCAGATGAGCAGATTGGCACTCCCGCTCACCCTCCTGGTCTCCCAGCCACAGGCCTTGTCCCTATCACTCCCACAAAAGTGTCCACTGGCTATAGCCACCCACCCACATGACCTGTGCTGGCCCACTGGGCCAGCCTCAGGTCCCCCTACCCCTCCGTCGCCAGCACTCATCATCAATGCCTTTTCTCGGGGCCAGGCCTTGGCACATGCTGATCCCCCTTCCTGGGGCCCCAGCCAGGTGGAAGGAGGTGGCCTGTCCTTTTGGCCTGCTGGAGGGGTGGGGAGAAGTCAGACATGTTTCAGCTGGGGGCAGGGACAATAATAGTGGGCGAAAGGAGACTCATTTCGTAGCGACAGGTGGAGAACAGGCCACAGCGTGGCCTGCTCCGGGGCGCACTTCTGGAGGTTATGCACCAACACACACGTTCCTTAACGCACCTCCCGGCCCCATCAGTCCCTGCAGAGAGGGCTTCAGACAAGCTGGGTGCAGGGTGGCTCACGTCCTGGGCTAGGCACTTGTGTGCCCAAGATGGCCGTCTCTTCCCTGCCTCTCTGCTTTCCAGTTTCTGCTCCTAGGCCCCATTCACATGTCCTGTCCTTCCCTCCGGGGACTTGGGAAGGGAGGCAGCATCTAATGATGGGGGAGAAACAGCTACAGAGTGGCCTGGGGGAAACCGCCCCCAGCTCCTGGCTGCCACCCGGAGACACCAGTGTACCTGGGGTAGGGGGTGTGTGCTGGCTCTGCTCACACAGGCAGGCATCCAGCCAACGGGAAGGTGACGAGGACAGAGAACAAGAGAGGGCTTGGGAGTTAGCACAGTAGCTGGCATTAAAACTTCAGCAGGAAGTTAGTTGGAAGACTCAAGTTGGAGAAATCTAGAAATTCAGGCAAAAAGAATTGGGAACTGGAGCGGAGGGGGAGAACAGGAATAAGCCAGGGATTCCAGAGAGAGCAGAGGGGAAGTGGAGGGAGCTGTCCAAGAAATAATGGAAGGGGACAGTGGGGCCAGAGTCTCTGGATAGCCGGGACCCCGCAGCTTGTCCTCGGAAGACTTGTCAAGGGCCCTGGGACTCCTAAATGCTTCCAGGCCATATTATAAATAGCCCGGAAAAAGAAGGCCTAGGTTCCTGGGGAAAGTGGTGGCAAAGCCGAAGGTTTGGGAGGAAGAATCAAGAGGTTTCATGCCAGCCGAGTCCGCACAGATCAGCTTAGCAAGATGCACTCCAGCAGAACGAGGGAGGAAGTTAATGAAGTCACAGGCGCTACCACGGGAAGGGAAGCGAGCAGGAGAGAAAGCCACGGAGGCGCTCCGGGAAGCGGGACTGGGGGATCACCGAGCCACTGGGCTGTGGGGAGGCGGCCACTGGGAGCAAAGACAGCTGCCAATTTGAAAAGGAGGACCTTCCGGCAAACGCGTTCGGAGTCAGAAGAACGGAGGGAGCGGGGGCTCTAGAGTCTTCGAATCAGCATACCATCAGGATGCGTAAACGCTGCCCTGTCTGGTGTTGGCATGGGTGCTCAGCCACGGCCCCGTGGTGATGCACTTTAGAAGTCCTTCTAGAACTGTAAGCCGCTGACCTCCGGGCAGCGTGCACGCTGCAGCATTTGGGAGGCAGAAGGCGGTGTCCGCAGTGTGGCTTGAGACACAGCAGGAATAGGACAGAGGGAGGGAGGGGCAGACGTGGATGGTGCCATGGGTGAAAGGTTGCTGGTAAACCCTGGGACAGCTTTCTGCCCTGTGCTGCTGACATCCAGGGCGGGGCCTTCTCTGGGGGTGCTGTCCCGGGCACTGTGGTATGTCCAGCCGCAGCCCTGGCCTCTGCTACTTGATTCCAGGAGCCACCGCCCCCCCCTCCCCCGGTTAGTTTCCTTTGGTCTCACTTAGCAAATTACCGCAAACTAGGTGGCTTCAAACACCAGTTTATTCTCTCCCAGTCCCGGGGCCTAGGAATCCCAGGTCAAGGTATGGCGGGACTGTGGCTGGCGGGCCTCAGCGTGCCGTGGCCGTGGCCGCCTCACCGCAGTCGGCCTCCGTACTCCCGTGGCTTCTCCTTGTGCCTCTGTGTCCACGTCTCTCATGAGGACAGTCAGCGGCCATTGGATTCGGGGCCACCCGCTCCAGTGTGACCGCATCTTGATTCATTACATCTACTTCCAAGCAGGATCCCGTTCACAGGTTCAGGGATCGCAGCATGGACGAATCCTTTGGGGGCACACAGTGCACCCCACAGAACCCCCCCCCCCCAGGCAGGACGACCGAGAATGTCTGCAGACAGGTCCCCTGGGTGCACGGTCACCCCGCGTGAGAAGCGCTCACCCTTCCGTGCCGACCCGTGTGCGGTCGCTGTAGGCGGTGGGCTCGTGAGGGTCATTGCAGAATTCCCTGGACTCTGTGCTGAGCTGAGCTGAAGTGCCTCCAGTGGGGTGTTGGAATGGAACCATGCGGCAGCGGAGGGGGCGGTTCTGGGGGGCGGCAGGGGCCCCGAGCATCCTTCCTGAGGCTGGTGCCGGCACGTGGGTTTCATTTGTCTATTTGGTGTATTTCAAAACTTTCCATAATAAAAAAAAATATTTTTAAAAGTGGATTTATTTATTTATTTATTTATTTATTTATTTATTTATTTAGAGAGAGCCGGTGGCGGGGTGGGGGGGGGTGCGCAGGGAGGGGCAGAGAGAGAGGGAGAGAGGTAATCCCAAACAGGCTCTGTGCTGTCAGCACAGAGCCTGATGCGGGGCTTGAACACACAAACCATGAGACCATGACCCAAGCTGAAGTCCCTTTACCGACTGAGTCACCCAGGTGCCCCCCAAATATATATATACGTATATATATTGTTTTAAGTTTACTTTTTTTTAAAGTTTATTTTGAGAGAGAGAGAGAGCATGAGCAGGGGAGAGGCAGAGAGAGAGAGAGAGAGAGGGAATCCTAAGCAGGTTCTGCACTGTCAGTGCAGAGCCCCAGGCGGGGCTCGAACTCACCAACTGTGAGATCATGACCTGAGCCGAAACCAAGAGTTGGATACTTAACCAACTAAGCCCCTATTTTTAAGTTTAGAAACTATCCTTTGAGGGGCGCCTGGGTGGCTCAGTCGGTTTAAGCATCCGACTTCGGCTCAGGTTATGATCTCTCAGTTCGTGAGTTCGAGCCCCGCGTCAGACTCTGTGCCGACAGCTCGGAGCCTGGAGCTTGCTTCCGATTCTGTGTCTCCCTCTCTCTCTGTCCCTTCCCCATTCACGCTCTGTCTCTCTCTCTCTCTCAAAAATAAATAAACATTAAAAAAATTTTAAAAAGAAAAAAGAAACTGTCCTTTGAGAGATTCCTTTGGAGAGTCTGGAAATGAAAACAGCATCCAAATCCCCCACGGTGGGTTGGGGCCCACACCCGCTGCGCCCCGGACGGACCCCGAACACACGACGCTCAGGGAGGAACCAGACACGAGAGGCCACACGGGGTGTGAGTCCACGTGTGTGAAACGTCCAGAATAGGCTCATCCACGGACAGGAGGGGGCTCGTGAGGGCCGGGGACTGGGGGGTGACTGCTGATGGGGACGGGGCCGAGACGGGGTGGGAGTTTGGGGGACCGAGAAGGATAAAACGCAGCATGGAGGAAAATGCCAAAAGAAATCGGCATAACCATTGGAAGAGGTTCTCCTCTGGGGAGCACAGGACCGGGCACGGCTACTTTCCATCAAGAGGATTTTAGGGACATTGACCTCTGCATTTTTAACTATATGCTTTTTTTTTTTTTTTTTTTTTTTTTTTTTTTTTTTAACAGTTCTTAAAACGTGCTTGGGAAATGCTGTGATAGAGACCCTATTACACCGGCTCCCGGGACCCTTCACTGGGCTTGAGTGGCTTGGCGGGGGAGCCCGGGTGTGTGCTCCTCCCGCTGTGCTCCCCTTCCAGGGCTGCCCTCCTCCGTGGGCACATTTTGAAAGAAGAAACAGTCAAGGAAAAAAAAGAACATTGCCAAAGAATATAAAACCACAAAACTGGCCTTCCCTGGAGTTTGTATTTTCAGCCTTCTCCCTTATCACGATAATGTGTGCTCACGGCCGGCGATTTGGGACTTAAGGTAACGTTTGTGGATCAAGTGTTGTTTGAGACGGAATTTACGTGCCACGAAACACGCTTTTTTTTTTTTTTTAAGTTTTTATTTTCGTTCCAGGCAGTTAACATACAGTGTTATATTAGTTTCAGAAAACACACCCGTTTCTACCGCCAGGTTGATGAACTCCGCCTGCCCAGACCTGCAGCCCAGAGAGTCCCCTCCCGCCCCACTGCCGTCCAGCCCCCGTGGACCAGTCTCTTCCCGAGCGCCACGTCAATAACGGGCTTGCTTTGTGCTGTCTCCTGTAGCAAGTTTCTTGCCCTGAGCCGAAGTTCATTTTTTGTCTTTTTTGTTTGTTTTTCAAGATTCCTGGCCCAGCAGCTTCGTGTCCCCTGCAGGCCTCCGGCTCTCCCCTCCCCGATGGCCGTGTAGGCGCCCGCGTCTCCCTGCAAACTGGCTGGGATCTCATCTCTCTGCACACACTTCAGGTTCCTGAGACCCTGAAATCTTTTTATTGTTAAAACTGAGATAATTCATGTGCATCAAAGTTTGTCCTTCTATTTATTAAAACATATATTTTTGAATGTTTATTTATTTATTTATTTATCTTTGAGAGAGAGAGAAACAGGCTGCGAGCAGGAGAGAGAGAGGGAGACACGGAATCCACAGGAGGTTCCAGGCTCCGGGCTGTCAGCACAGAGCCTGACGTGGGACTCGACCCCGCGAACCTCCAGACCATGACCTGAGCCGAAGTCGGACGTTCAACCGACTGAGCCACCCAGGCGCCCCGAAGTTTGCCCTTTTAAAGTAGACAGTTCAGTGGCTTTTAGGAAGATCAAGGACTTGTGCAATTATCACCACTGTCAACTTCAGAACATTATCATTACCCAAATAAGACACCCTGTCCCCACTAGCAGCACCCCAAGCCCCTGGCACCCCTGAATCCACTTTCTGTCTCTATGGATTGCCCTCTCCTGACCTTTCACTTAAGCGAGTCCCGCTCTGGCCGTGTTAAGGGCTCTCCGGGCAAACGGAAGCAGTGGGGCCCACGGAGAGATCTCTAAGGGGAGACAAGGGGACTGGCTCACGTGGTTATGGAGGCCAAGAGGCCCACGCCCGCCATCCACAAGCGGGAGCCCTGGGAGGGTCGTGACCCGGCCGGAGTCTGGGGGCCTGGTGCCCGCGTGCGCTGCGCAAGACGGCCGTCTCAGCTCAGGAGGAGAAGGCGACACCGTTTTGTTCCATTTGGGCCCCTGGTGGACTGAGCGAGGCCCACGTTGATGAGCGAGATCCCTCTACGCTGCCTGCCGGATCGAATTCTCATCCCTTCCAGACACGTGCGTGGACGCACCCAGAACTAATGTGTCCCAGCTACCTGGGCATCCCTTGGCCTCGGCAAGTTGACGCAAAATTAACATCACGTTTGGGAAAAAAAAAACCCCACGGTGGCCTCTTGTGGCTGGTTCCCTCCCTGAGCGTCGTGTTCAGGGTTGTCCGCGGGGCAGCCGGCGTGGGCGGCTTGCGGCCGAGGGACGTGTGCGTGCGTGGACGTGTTTTCTGCATCCATTTATTTGTTGATAGACCCTTGGGTTATTTCCATTTTTTGAGTGCCTTGAGTCTCGACCAAGACTTGCCCAGTCTTACTGGGGATGGGGGTCTGGGCAGCCCCCTAGCAAAAGCAAAGAGCCCCTGTTCTAGACTTTTTTTTTTTTTTTTTTAAGTAGGCTTCATGCCCAAGGCGGGGCTCAGATCACGACCCTGAAATCAAGACCTGAGCTGAGATCAAGAGTCAGGCACTTCAGGGGCGCCTGGGGGGCTCAGTCAGTTAAGTGGCCGATTCTTGGTTTCAGCTCAGGTCATGATCTCGTGGTTCGTGAGACTGATCCCCACGTTGGGCTCTGCGGTGACAGTATGGAGCCTGCTTGGGATCCTCTCTCTGCTCCTCTCCCCTGCCCTTGTTCTCTCTCAAATAAATAAATATTAAAAAAAAAAAAAAAAAAAAAAGTCAGACGCCCAAACCAACTGAGCTACCCAGACGCACCTAAGAGTCTGTTATAGAATGTGTGTTAGAAATTTCCAGATGACAGAACGTTCTCCGTCTGCTCTGTCCAGTTCAGTAGCCACCAGCCCCGTGTGTAAGGAAGGGGCTGTTTAATTAGTTGTAGCCAGTTTGAACTGAACTGCCATATGTGGCTGGACTGGACCATTCCAGAAATCTGAGCGAGCTGGTCCCTCTGCCCCAGTCCTGCCACCACTTGACTAATAAAATCCCAACTTGTTTTGTTAGGAGCCACTGCCTGAGGTCACCCGAGGCTCCCTTCCTCCTCAAACTCCGTGGGTCCTGAGCTCGACCAGCTCCAGGCCTTGTGCGGCCACTGCCGGCCTCCCTGAGGGACGCGCACACACAAAGGCCGGGCGGCAGGAGTGAGCTTGGACAGAAAGGTGAGAGGGCCAAGCCACGGGGCCAGGCCACGCCGCGCTGCAGGCTTCCCGAAAAGACCAGGGATCTTACTTCAGGGTAGGGAGGTCAGAGGCAGAGAGACGGATGGATCCGCGCTGCTGGCTGTGACGACGGAGAGGCCACGGGCCAAGGACACGGCGCCTCTGGAAGCCGGCGAAGGGGGGAGATGGGGCTCCCTGGGGCCCCGGCCCTGCCCACGCCTGGGTGTTAGGACTTATGGCTCCAGGACTGTCAGGGAATCAGCGTGTGGCGATGCGTCACAGCGGCCCTGGGGGCTCTCGCGGTTCAGCAAGTTCTATGCCTGCCCCGGACTGGGGACAGCTGGGCACCCAGTGGAGACACGGGGGCGGTTCCGGTCTGCAGGGTGGAGATCCCTGAGCTGATGGCACCCGACAGGTGGCACTGGGAGAGTTTGGAGCCGGACGCATCCTGTGACTTGTGGCCCGGGATCGCCCTCCTCAGTCCTTGCACCACAAGTCTCTCTGGGGACAGGAAAGAATTCAGGAGCGGCCCTCAGGCTTGCAAAGAGCCCCAGCTCAAGGTCAGGATGGGCTCGGGGCTGTGTGGAGGCCCTACTGTGGGGCGGGTAGCATTGCACCCTCGCGCCACTGTCCCAGTCCGCTGTGTGGACGGACACGTCTTCTGTACCCATTCATTTGTGGATGGGCCCTTGGGCAGCACCCTGGACACCGTTCTCACTCCTGAGGTCCCGAGGTCAGTGGCCACTCAGGGACTCTCTGGCCTGGGGTCGGGGAGACGCAAGTTCTCCACCAGGCTGGATGTCTTTCCAGCTGGCGCCCCCTGGCAAGGTGCTACCCTGTGCCGGTTTCCCTTCCGGGAGCTGGGCTCTTCCAGGAGGGCAGGACTGACTGCAGAGCAGAGTGAATGCACGCGGAGACAGCAGGGTGTGGGCGGGAGAGACAGAAGCCCCGTGTTGCAGGAGTGTGGAGCGGAGGGGCTCCGGGCCCAGGCTCCAGCTGCAACACGGGCACGGAAGACCCAGCAGGGGAATCCGGGCAGCTGCCACCCTGCTACCCCAGGCAGGGGCCTTATCATGCAGGGCCCCAGTCCCCAGTCCCCTTGGGAGCCGGCCAGGACGCCCCCTACCTGAGCTCCCGGCACAGACCCCCACGCCTGAGACTTGGGCTTTCTCCGGTCCCGGCAGCAGGGGACCTGGGGCTCTGAGGCAGTCACAGGGACTCCTCTCAGCAGGTGCTCAGCCCTCAGGAAGGCTTCACCAGACTGGCTCTTTCACCAAAAGTGGGAGGAGCTTCTGAGGCCTGGGGGGACTCCGCCCTCCCTGGGAAAGGCCACAGGGGTCCTCGGATTCCCCAGCCCCCCCCCCCCCCCCCCCCCCCCCCCCCCCCCCCCCCCCCCCCCCCCCCCCCCCCCCCCCCCGGTCTCCAGCCCGTGATAAGGCAACAAACATAAGAGCCAGCGCTGAAGGCCCAGGCGGGGGTCCACCCTCCCTGGACACAAAGGCCCTAGGTATTCAGAATTAAACCAAGGCTGCAAACCACACTCACCGAGATGGCTTTATTCAACGGTTGCCCACCGACAGGGTGCCTCCCGGGCCCCCGCACTCAGGCCCGCACAGGGGCCAGCCCCGGACGTAGCTCCCTCTCAGTGGCCGTGGCCCCCCGGGAAGGGCAGGATGGCTTGCGGCCTCGCGGAGGGGCCTTCCCCTCACCCCCCCCGCCACCCCCCCCCCGGCATCGGCACCACAGCCCATGCGGGGCACCCCGTGGGTGGGTCTCGAGGGTTTGTGCTTTGACTGGGCTTGAGAGATGCTGCCGGTCTGACATCCTCGGAGGCGCAGGTGGCTCCCACCTCCCCCACCCCCTGCATCAGCCAGGGTGACAGCCGCACGGGGCAGCGACCCGGGGCCTTCCCAACAGTCTCAGGCTGTGGGGCAGGGCCGGGCAGGGCCAGGGTGGCTCCCCTCACCCAAGGCACTCAGGGTTGGAGGGGACGGGGATTAAGGACCACAATTCTGACGCCCTGTGTCCAGGGCTCCCCGGAGGCTGCTGCTCGGGGCACCGGGCGCTCAGGGATGCTGGGCCGGAAAACACGCCCCAGGATGGGAACTCGGGAGAGCTTTGGCCCCGAGAGCCGGGAGTCACTGTCCCTGCTGCACGGGGGAGGGAGGAGACAAGGAGGCAGTTGGCCGTGAGCAGTTTCTTTCTGCGGTGGCTGAGCCTCCGGCAGGGCAGGTGTCCACAGTTCACGTCCACGTGCGGCCAACACAAGGCTCGAGCCGTTACGCGGACGTCCCGCCTCATCCGTGTCCCGGGTTTACTGAAGGAAAACGTCTGGGTGGCCCCACTGCCTCCGGATGAACTCCGGGCCATCATGGCTGGGGAGCCATCCTGCACCCCTTTCCGGAAAGGCCGGTGTGCTGGCCCCGGACCATCATCCCTCGTGCAGGGATCGGGGACCAAGACCGTTCCAAAAAACGTTTCTCTGGCCCCTCGAGCACCCTCGCGGGCCGCCTGGGGGCAGCCGTCCTGTGTGAGGCAGCTGTGGGGACGAGGCCGGCCCCGAGTCCGCCGCGGAATGACAGCGACGGCTCCAAGCGGGGGCCTCCCGCGGGCAGGGCCCGGGAGCGGCTGGCACTTCGGGTCTCACGTCCTCTGGAGAGGAGCAAGCGCGGCAGCCCGCCGGGCAGGGGCGGTCCTCCAGCCGTGCCCCCGGGGACCCCGGGGAGGGGACACGCCTGGGAAGACCTAGGAGGGGCCCCCTTCCTCCCGGGCCGGGCCCGGCCACGGAGCCCGGTCCAAGCGTGGAGACGGCGGGGTCGGCAGGCGGCTCCCCGCGGGCAGGGCCTCCGCAAGGACGGGGAGAGGGCGCCATCGGCGCCCTGGCGGGGAGCTGCCCTCCGGGGACGCCGGCACAGCCGCCGCCCTGCGTGGGGCACGTCCCTCACCCCTGCGGGCCCTGCCCGCGCGCGAGCTGTGGACCGGGACCCGCCTGGCCGGCGACCTGCTCTACACGTGCTCCGTTTCCTGGTCCTGGTCGGGCTCCTCGTCGTCGTCCTCGTCGTCCTCGTCGTCGTCCTCGTCGGCGCCCGTCTTGTCCAGCGGGGCCTCGCCGTCCCGGGCCAGCTCCTCCACGTGCGCCAACATGTCGGCCATGAGCGCCTCCTCCAGCCGCTTGCGCACCTGCTGTACCAGCTCTTCCTGCTTCCTGGGGACACAGGGGCTGCGCTGGCTGCGGCACGTCCCCGCCTCCGGGAAGACGGCGCGAGGCCAGGAGGAGAGCGCGGGCAGGCGTACGTGGGCGGGTCACCTCCGGGGCCCTCTGTCCCGCATCCTGGCGGCGACCTTCGCAGAGCGAGCCGCCCTCCGGCTCAGCTTCCGTGTCCTACGGTCCGTCTCCGCCCGGGCGACCCCGGGGCTGGGGGCTCAAGTCCCCAGACGCGTCCCCCCCCCCCCCCCCCCCCCCCCCCCGCCCCCGTCTGCCTCTGCCCCCTCCCAGCAGGCCCCGCAGGCCCGGCCGATGGGTCACCGCCTGTCTGCTTCCCCCTGGGGTCCGGCGCATGGGCGCACGGAGTCCCCGAACCGTCGCTCGAGCGGGGTTTGCAAAGAAAAAGCAGACAACGGTGTCAGGTCACCGCACCCGGCCAGAGTGTCACTCGCCCCGTGGCTGATGGGAGTTCTGCAGGCGCACAATTCTAGGTGGAGAACGGCGTTCTCGGTCTTTCGCCTTCCGCTACCACAGCCTAGAAAACCGTCAGCCCAGACTGTGAGAAGGCCCGCCTCCCCTCCCTCGCCCGAATGTGACCCGGCACGCGTCCGTCCCCGGGCCTGGCAGACGCTGGCCCCGGCCCGTGCCGCACCACGCCGCCGGCCGCCCGTCCCCTCTCCAAACACGACGGAGTCCACTGCCTGACCCTCCCTCGGGACTGAGCTTCTCCCAGGTCTAGAAGTTCTGCTCAGCCGTAAACACCCATCCAGCCTTTCCGGACGGTCGCGTTCTTCCCTTCTACCTCCAACTCCCTGGCAGCGCACTCCTCTGCGGGGCCGCGGGCTATTCCCCAGCGTCACCCCGCGGGGCCCGGGGCTCGGCTTGGTCCTGTGGCAGGGCGCCCGCCCACAGGCCGCTCCGCCGCGGTTCCGGCCCCTTCTCTGTGTGGGCCCACAGAGAGCCCCTACCTGCCCTGACCTCGGCTGTGCGTTTACACCTCGGTTCGAGAGGACACACGTTCCACGCTGCTGGCTCAAACGTCTCGCTGGGACGCCTGCCCAGATGGTTCCAGCAGACGGACGCCTCCCGCCACGAGCCCGCCTGCACCTGGACACCAGCTCGGCTGGGAAACCCTCCCGAGGCGCCCCAGCCCTCGGCCCAGCCTAGACCCGGCCGACATCCCAGGCCCCGGGACGTGTCTGGGGCTCACGGCACTCTCTGCGGCACCCCCCGGCAGGCACCCCGAAGGCCTCACGTGCCCGAGACGGGCGGGCCACACTGTGAGCGTGTCCACCCGGGGGAAGAGCCACTTTCTCTTCCCAAGAACATCCCCGAACGGCAAGGATGCTTCCCGTTCCTTCTGCAGGCCGCCTCTGGTCTGCCCTCGATCGAAGACTCGCGGAAAAGCTCCCGTGGGTGCTTTCCACACCCGCGCCCTCGCGGTGACCACATCCACTTCGACCCCCAAAGAGCGCCGGCGGAACAGCGGGGCCGTGGGGAGACCAGAGCTCTCACACACGGGGGCCACGCCGGCCACAGGCAGGAGCCGGACGGGGGCGCGCACGGGCCAGTACCTGATGTCCTCGTCGGTCACCATGAAGGCCTTGCAGAGAGGCTGGGCCGTGTTCAGCCACACCCCGGGGTTCTTCTCCACGGCGGCCGAGAGCTGCCCAGTGATGGGCATGGTGCTGGTGTGCAGGGCGCTGGCGATGGCCGACAGCAGGGTCTCGTCCGTGCAGCCGGGTCCCACGCCTACCAGGGGGCAGGAGGGCGCTCAGCACCGGGCACCCGAGGCCGCTCTCCCTCAGCCTCTGGTTTCGCTCCCGAGTCTCCCATCACAGGCACACGATCCCTCTCGTGACAGCAGCAGAGGCTGTGACTCGCGGTTACAGCGTGCTTGTGTCTTGACGACGCGCGCGAGCAAAATCACACACATCCGGGCCTCTTAGGGACCGCCCTGCAGGACAGCCCTCGTGCCGCACCCCCGCCACACCCACCCCTCCACCCCCGTCCTTCCCCTCCACCCCCCCACCCTGCCCAGCCCCACCCCTCTCCTGGGATTACCCTGCAGGCCTTTGGGGAGGTCCATGGTTTTCACAAGCTCCTCGGCGATGTCGAAGGCGTTCAGGCCACTCAGCTTCTTCTCCCAGAAGAGCTGCCACCGGACAAACAGACGTGAGGCCGGCGGACGGCCAGCTGTGGCCCCACAACAGGCAGCCGTGCCCCGGGGGAGAGCTGGGGGCGCATCCTCGTGGAGGGTGGCAGTCCCGGCGTGACCTCTGACCCCCACACCTGCCAGAGTGCCTCGCTTGGGAACGAGGGTGCTGCTGGCCTCCGCCTGGTCCTCCCGGGGCCGGAGAAGCCCCAACCCGGGAAGCAAGACTTGCCGTCGGCATTGGCAGTCTATGGTTCCCAAAAGATGGCCCAACCCCAGCGGGGCAACGCCCCCCTCACACTGACGTTCAGAAGCGCAACGTCCACCCAGAGCTGAGCTGTGAGGCCCATCAGAGGCCCCGGGCGCAGGGGGACGGACCCGGTCAACCCACCACGACCGGCACCATCGACAGGCAGGGGACGGACCCGGCAGCCCCTGAAGGTGTGTGGAGCTCGTGCCCACAGACGGCACCGGGGACTCTGGGGACAGTGCACTGAGAGGCGTGCTCCAAAGCAGGAGGCAGAGGACAGGTCTCTGAGTGGTTACTTAGTTGGCTACAATCCAAATGCCACCGAGGGCGGTGAAGACGGGGGGCCCCGTGAGCGGCTCCCACAGCCTCCTGCTCCCGCCCAGGCCACACGCCAGCTACGTATGGGCGTTTGTAAACACGCACAAAAGCACAGGTGATCATGGTTTTTAGAAAGCAGGTTATAAGGCGGCACGTGTGCCCCCACAGGACGCAAGCTAGGCTGCCACACGGCGGCCCGGGAAGTGTGGGGGCAGGAGGCCGGGCCCGTGGGCTCACCTGTCGAGGCTGCTCCACGGCCTTCTGGGGGTCACTCTTCACTTTGTTGCTGGGGTGGTTGGTGATCTTGGTCACCGGCTGCTTGAAAATGGAAGCCGTCTGCCTGACGGGGAGGGCTGTGTTGAGGTCGGGCTTGCCCTGCAGAGACACACAAGCTGACACCGCAGCCCCGGGGGCCTCAGCGAGGGCCCGTCCGGGGGCCTCGGGGAGCAGAGCCCGCGTCTCTCGGTCACCAGCATACCCCGTGGCGTCCACAGATCTGGCCCAGACCCTGCCTACCGGCCGTGCACCTGTCCTGTCCGTGGGGCGTGGCCCAGAGGGCACCCTGGCTGGCACTGTCCTGTAGCCAGGACCGCAGCTCATCCCCCCCGCCCCCCCGGCCAGGCATCTATCGGAGACTGGAGGACACATAGTGTCACCGGGCGTCGGCTGAACACGTGCTGCTTTCTGGTCCAGCTGCTGGGCTGGGCGACAGACTGTGACAGACACGCCAGAGATAGCCAGGGGCAGTGGGCCCGTGGCCTCTCCCAGGAACAGAGTGCAGACGACATCTTCCCTTCTTTCTCCTTTTCCGTGGCTTCCAAATTTCCCTCAACAGATAGGACTTTAGCGCGATTCAGGACGAGTGGAAACCTCTCTCTCCCCACCAAAAGCGTTGATTTTTTTAACGTTGTTTCTTAAATTAGGCTTTTCGATAAACCCTAAGCCCAACGGGGGGCTCAGACTCATGACCCTGAGACCTGGACCCCCACGCTCCACCGACTGAGCCAGCCAGGTGCCCCCAACAGTGGCTCTGAACGGCGACCCCGAGGCCGGGCGCTCACCTTGACCTGGCTGGAGGAGTCGTAGCGGACCCTCTGCCGGCTCCGGCTTGCCTTGCTCATCAGCAGCTTGCCTGTCCGGAAGTCAAAGGTGCTCAGGTCCATGGAACCGCCCAGGTAGCGGGCCAGCTGCGGCTTGCTCCGGAACTTCTTCCCACTGGGGCTGCGGGCAGAGAGGGGGTCAGCGGCGGGCAGGCGCGCCGGGCCGACCCCTGCCCCCAGCGCCGCCTCTCGGCCGGGGCCCCCGGCAGACGCCGGCACCGCGGGAGGAACGCACCGACGGGACAAGGCCGGGGCCCAGCCCTGGGAGCCCGGCTGACGTTTCAGAACTCCCGGAAGCAGGATTAGGCCATGTTCTGGAGAAAAGAGCCCGGGATAGCAGGTGCTCTAACAACAGTCTCCTTCTCGTGGGTACCACGTCGGGGACTGGGGTGTCCTGGGGGTGGGACCCGTCAGGAAACCGAAGACCAGGTGCCACGAAGCCCCGGCCGTGAAGCTCTGCGCCCTTGCTCACCTTGTGGACGGACCGGGGGCCACCTGCCTGTCTGGGGAGCTACGGACACGGAGCACAGGGCTGCAGTGCCAAGGAGCTACAAAGGGCCCGCACGGGGCCCGGAGGCGTTAGGGACGACAGCTGGGATCGCCGACTGGCGCGGCCACTGTGGACAAGCCAGGCGGCTCCTCCAACGACCGGACGGCAGCCCCACGCTCAACATCTACCTCAGGCCGGGCAAATACACGTCCACGCAAAACTGCCACCCGGAGGTGTTCGGAGCAGCGGGGTTCGTAGCAGGCACGAAGTGAAAACAGCCCAACTCTCCGTCGATGAACAGACATCATGTGTCCACTGTGCACAGTAATGTCCCTCGGCCGCCAGCAGGAGCGAGGCGCCCACACCCGGTGCCCCGAACGCACGACGCTCAGGGAGGGAACCAGACACGAGAGGCCACGCGACATGTGAGCCCGCGTGCGTGAAGCGTCCAGAACGGGCTCATCCACGGACGGGAAGGGGGCTCGTGAGGGCCGGGGCTCCTCTTGGGGGCAATGGAACGTTTTAAAGTTGGCCGTGGTGATGGCCGCATGACTGTGATATACCACAATCTATCGGCTTGCACACTTTAAGCAGGTAAGCTGTGCGGTCTGCGGCTCGCCTCTCCCTCAAGCTGCCAGAAGCAGCACTTGTGTGGTACCCAGCAGGCCTGGTGCCTTTCCAAGCACGTCATTGCTGCCAACGCGATGAGCAGTCACTCTCCGTAACAGCTCATCAGTCTGAGATCGGTGAGGGTTTATTTTGTTCATCTCCCCTGCAGAGGCTCTGGGATGAGCCCCTAATTCAAGCAACTGCCTGTCTGCTCCCCGCCCCCGCCACTCTGCTAGGGACAATGGAGGGTCGTGGGACCTGGTACGGCCAGAAGGAAGCCCCTCCTACGACGCCAGGACCCCAGCGTGTGGCCAGCTGCGCTCTGGGAACCCCCACCAGGAGCTCCGCACAGGCAGGGCTGCGGCTGCAGACCGTGCTGTTCCCCTGGGCCTGGCCACGTGTGCCGGGCCCAGGCGCCCAGCACGGAGAGCTCCTGGCGGCCCGGGGTCCCAAGGCTGCTGGGGACCCTCCGGGAAGATTTTCTTTTCTAGGACGCTGTGCTGGTTGATGCGACCAGAGCCTATGGTGCCCAGGGCCGTGGGAAGGAACCTGGGTCAAATACAGCCGCACAGAGGGAGGAGGGGACCCCGCGAAACACTCGCCAGCATCTCTTGGCCTCCAGTCACCTGCGCTTGCTACACGAGAACAGGAACTAGACACAGGGCACAGAGAAGTGGCTGCTTAGAACTGGCGTGTGGCGGCATTGGGCACTGGTGGCTGGGGGGTCTGGGGCTCTCTTGGAGAATGTTCTAAAACCGACTGTGGAGGTTGCCGTACCCATGTGTGAAAACTATTCAGTCGCGCATTTTAAATGGGTGATCTATGAGGTGTAGATCCTAATCTCAAAAAAGGTGTTTAAGAAAAAACAAAAGAACAGACAAAAAGTGTGTTAGTAGATTCCAGAGGCTGGGGGAGGCATGGGGGGGGGGCAAAGCTAACAGGCATAGGCCTCACTTTGGGTGATGGAATGTTCTAGAACTATGTAGTGGTGATGGCTGCACAACTTTGTGAATGTACTGAAAACCACCGAATAGGACACTTTTAAAGGATGGATCAGAGAGAATGTGGATTATGTCCCAACTTTTAACAAAGGTTCTAGATATCTGTATTAACAGAGGAAGACGTCCCTGATATTTTATTGAGAAACACACACACACACACACACACACCCCTAACAACCCTGGATTTAACAAAACTGCACACACAGGAATAAAAGAGCACAGACCAGGGGCTAGAAGCATGGGGACGGAGTGGGGACGGAGCGCTGCGGGCTGGCCCCTGTCACGTGGCTGGCTGTGGGGACACCAGCCAGCACCGAGCCCAGAGCCTCAGGCCAGAGGAGATGGACGCAGGCCCAAAAGGCAGCCCCCCTTCTCGTCTGTAGAAAGGGCTGCTGTGAGGGTCGCCTGGACCAGAGAGTGGGCACTGACACCCGTGAGGCCCTGACAACAAAGTGCACCTGCTTACAGCCAACCTCACCCTGCTGCCCAAGGAAGGGGGGGGGGGGGGGGGGAGGCGATGTGCTAAGCACCTTCTGCTCTTCCTGAGCAATGAGATCTTCTGGTGGATTCCTCTCTACTCTACACTCCTCCAAAGAATGAGCCCTGAGGACAGGGTACTAACATCCCACAAACCCTCAGCTTCCTGCCTGGGCAAAACTGTCACGCGGTGAGCTTATTTTCACGATACAGAGGAGACGCGGCTGCGGCCTGATGCTCCCGCCGCCCACCCCCCAATCTCAGCAGAGCCCGGTCTTTGAGCTACAACGATGGGAGTGGTGTGAGGTCACCCCGCCTCTCCTGTGTGACAATCTGGCAAAGCACGCACTCGCTTCCTCCACTCTCTGGACAAGGAAATCGAGACCCACCGATTCCTAGGGACAAGGCTTGGATCCCAATCCAGGCCTGACTCAAAGCCCTTATGTTCTGCCTTCCCTCTGCATTAAGAGATTTCGAAAAGTCCATCCGTGCTCTTGCCTGGTTGCCTGGTTGAGCGGGAGCCCCAACAGGTGAAGAGGCCACAGACACCTGTTCCACAAAACATCACGGGTTCCCGATCACATCCCCCCACAAACCTCCTACCCGTCGGGAGGGAAGGTGACACCCACCTGCCTGGTGGGTCATCCAGACCAATGACTTGGGGATGGCGCTGGACCCTACCCCTTCTTCCTCCCCTCAGGCCCACCTCTGGGTTATCCGTCCGGCCCGTTTGGAGCTTTTCCCCACCGCCAGAACCCCAAGCTCAGGTCTAGGGCCTCAGAGTAAGGTCCCATTTGGCCGAGGCCCAAAGAGGCCCACACACAGGCGGGGACGGAGGCAGAGCAATGTTATTCTCAAGGTTTCCGGCCATGCTGACCTCGGCTCGGCCTCCCAGGTTCTCTGCACAGGATGCCCTCTGCCTGGAGAGCTCCTCCCAGCTCCACTGTCAGTGCTCAGCTCTGCGTCACCTCTTCAGGGAGGCCCTCGCTGAGCTGCCCCAGCCTCAACCCAGCACCCCATTACTGGTCCTCACAGACCCCTGGACTTCTCAGTGTAGGCCACCACCTGTAACTACGGGAGTAACAGGGTGCCAGCGGATGCTGTCACCCAGGGGAAGAAGGTCTCACTCCCATCCGACTGAAGGGCCAGGACCCAGCAGGTGCTGCAGAGGGTGTCTGTTAAATTAACAAAGGACTAGAGCTGGAGAGACCCGCTTCTTCGGCCTTTACACCTAAAAAGAAAAGCCGACGCACAAGCATGCTTGGAATTAAACCAAGCAGGTGGTTCCCAAACTGAGACCTCCTCACTAACCCAGCAGGACAGAACCGCAAAGATTCAGGCTTTCTAAACAGTCAGAAAGAGAGTGACGTCGCAGACCGCAGCAGTGGACATGTCCCCAAGAGACGCTGCTTGTGGCTCCACGAGGTCAACGCTGGAAGTCACAGGGTCCCTGCTCTTTTTGGAACCCAGAACCTGAGCGGGTACTGGACGAGCTGCCATTCCTTCCCTGCTCACTTCCCTCACTCCTTCCCAAACGGGGCTGGCAAAGGCCCACGAGGGACTCAAGTGCTGGGTGGACAGCACAGCACTCCCGGCCCTCTAGGCATCACCCGGGCAGTTTCTGGGCCCTTGACCAGTGGCACGACCCCCAGCACCGGCCCGCCTTCGACACGTGGCGGGTGTCCCTCTTTACTTTGTTAGAGACCTGAACGTGCCCACCCAGGATCCTGAAGCCAGGGGGAGACAGCCATCAAAGCTGGCTCAGAAACAAAAGCATCTTCCACCAATCGGAGAGAAAAAACGAGGGAGAAGGAAAACAGCAGGTGGCCAACTGTCTGGGGCTGGGCTGCCAGCCGCCCACTAATTCTTTATTCCGCCGAGAACCTTCCTCGCCATCTCTCCCCGGCCAACGGCAGCCCCTCCTTGCAATCTGGGGGAGGGGTGCTCACGAAGTCTCGCGCCTCCTGTCTTTGAGACTGGAGGGGCCACGACTCACGGGAGCGGCGGTCTCGGAGGGGGCCCGTGGATGGCGGAGGGGCGGCCCCTTCAAACACGCGGCCCCGGGGAGGGCCCCCGCCACCCCGGGAAGGGCCCCGGCCCCCCAGAGCGTCCCCGCCTCGGGCTGCGCGCGCCCCGTCGATCCGAGGGAGAGCCCAGCCCCCACCCCCGCCTCCCAGCGGCGTCTGGCCCGCGCCGGGCGCCCCTCGCCCCGCCAGCGGGCCTGCTGCGGCCGCGGGAACAAAGGCCACCGCCCGCCCGGCGCCGACCCGCGCTCCACGCGGCCGCGGGAAGGGGGGGCACGCACGCGCACTGGACTGGGGCCGCCGCGCGCCGGCACGCACGCACGCACGCACGACGCACGCGCGGGCCCAGGCCGCAGCCCGGGTCGAGGCGCCCAGGCCGCCGCAGAGGCCGCTGGGAGGCGCCCGTTGGGGCCCTGCCCGGCCGGCACGTTCATTCACCTATAGTAAAAGACATCCCTGTGGCCGGCCGACAGCCCCGACCTTCTGGGCACTTCTTCCCTCTCCCAGCCCTGCGGGAGCGCCGGGCACTCCCACCTCTTCCGCTCCATCGCGCCCGGCTCCTCGGCCCGCCGCCGCCGCCGCCGCCGCCCGGACCCCCGCTCGCCGCCGCCGCCTCAGCTGCCTCCGCTGCCGCCGCCGCCGCCACTTGCCGCGGCTGTTCCGGCCCGCGGGCCCCCGCCCTCCGCCCCCAGCCGGGCACGCGCCGGCTTTGCCGCCCTCTCGGCCCCCTCCCCGCGCTCGCCAGCCCCCGCTCGGGGGGCCCGCTCCGCCCACCCGCCCGCGCGGGGCCCCGTGCTGCGCAGGCGCCGCGCGGGTCCCACCCCGCGGCCGCCGGCCCCGCCCCACGGCGGCGGCCCCAATCAGCGCGCGGCCAGGGGTGGGGCCGGCGGCGGCGCGCGGTCCCCCCCGCCCCGCCCCGCGCCTGCGCCCTCGGCCCCACGACCTGCCAGCAGCCGGACCGCCCCGCGCCCGCGCGCTGTCCGGTCCTGGGTTCTGCCTCTCGTCCCGTGCCCCCAGGTCCCCGCTCGAATCCCGGGTTACCCGCTCCAGTGTCGGGCCTCCATCCGTCCCACCGTCCCCCTGGTCTCCCAGCCTCCGGGCACCGTCGGTGGCCGCCGCCCTCCACGCCCCAAATCGCTCCCACCGCCTTTCTAACGCCTCCGAATCGAGGAGTCAGCCCCCCTCTCCCGGCTCCACCTTTAGTACGGAGGCCTTCCGTCCCCGGGTCTGGGACCTTCCTACGGAATCTCTCGCCTCCACTTTTGACCCCTCCCCCCAAGCCCTTCCTGGCCGCGGCGAGAGACCCGGTGGATTCCCCCTCTCGGCCCCTCCTGTGGCTGGCCCAGGGCGGGTGTTGAAGGAAAGACGCTTGAACGAGTGGACAGGGCTGTGACCAGTCCCGGGGGAAGGCTGAGTCTCCCGACGGGCCTGACCTGGCGTCCGGTCCCTGTGTGAGAGAGGAGCAGGGCGGGGGGTGGGACCTGCTCGGCTGAGGACGGCGGAGGGCCGGGGTCTTCACTGCCCTGGAGCCCTGTGATCACGCTCGGGTCGGAGCCAGGTCCTCGTCGGGCAGCCCCAGACCACCGCGTGGAGGGCAGGAGTAACTCGTTTGCTTCATGTTTTGAGGTTAAGTGTAGCTTCTGACAGTTCCTTACGCCCCCTTTCTTCCTGCGGTCTCACAGGTAAAAGGGCAAAGCGGTCAGGCTGGCACGCTGAGCGGTCACCGTGCAAAGCTGGTTTGGGCACTGGTTCCTGGCTGGAGAGTTCAGGCCAGGACGTCAGGACCCTGGCCTTTGTGGAGGGCAATACTCGTAACTACAGCGGGTCTTTTTCTCGCTTGTACGATTTTATTTAAGAACTAGTTAAACAAAGGTATGGGTGGTTATTGCAGTCAGTGAACCCACGTGAAGGCACATAAAGGAAAAGGTATGAACGTTCTTGTGTCGGAGGCCCCTGGTACCGCTCCCAGGCCCTGCTTTCTAGTTTTGGGGTGCATATCCAGAAGTGGGATTGCTGGGTTACACTGTAATTCTAGGTTATTTTTAGAACTGTCCATCTGCTTTCCACGGCACCTGCCCCACTTCACATTCCTGCCAGTGATGCATGAAGGCTCCCTATTTTGCCACATCCTTGCTAATGTTATTTTCTGGGTTTTGATAGTACAGTATTGATGGATGTGTACCGTGGGGTCATAAGATTTGACCTTAAGAACCACCATTGAGGGGCGCTGCCCGGCTGGCTCAGTCAGTGGGGCATGTGGCTCTTGATCTCAGGGTTGAGTTAGCCCTACATTGGGTGTGGAGCCTACTTATAAACAGAACAAAAAAACCAAAACACCACCACAATAAAGAAACAGTCAAAAATGCTCCCTAGGTAGCGCCCCTCCACCCTTCTCCTCGGGCATCCAGCCTGTCAGCCCTCGCTTGCTTCTCAGGGAATCTGACCCCCTCAAGCCCAGGCTGTCTGCAGAGCATAGACACGGGGCCTGTGAACATCGTGGGGCCCAAGCCCCTGGGATTGCCCCCTGAAGGGCTGGTCCAGGGCCTTTGTGAGCAGGCACGGAATTTACGGGGAGGGTGGACATGATGGGGGTGCCAGCAGAGAGGAGAGGCTGGGAGCCCTAGGAAGGGGGACGGGCAGTGGTGCTCCCCTCCTGGCTTGCTGGAACTTTGCTCTTTGGAAACGAGCTCCCTTTCCTGGGCTGGCTGGCTGGCGCAGGCCCCGAGCAGACACCCTCTCCTGCCCATCTACACCAAGGTAAGAAACAGAAACCAAACCAGCTGACATGTGAGGAGGCAGGCCTCTCCCTTCAGTACTGTGAACACTGGGGCTGGGTGACTGGGGGCCGTCCTGGTCACCACGGAGCGTTGAACAGCATCCCTCACACCACCCAATTGATGCCAGCACGGATGTTCCCAGCCTGCAGTCCCTGAGCTGGTAGGAGGCCTGCCTGGCACTCAGCAGGGGTGTGGCATGGAAAGCTGTGCCAAAGACCTCAAGTCTGCTGTAACTACTGTAACCAGTTAAGATGAATGCAAAAACCTGTGACACACGAAATGCCAACTTGTATTTATTTATAAGTGATCTCTACAGCCAATGTGGGGCTCAGACTCATGACCCTGAGATGAAGAGTCACAAGCTCTACCAACTGAGCCAGCCGGGCATCTCTAAGATGTCAAATTTTTGTTATTTCTCCAAAACGTCAAATTTTTAGATAAAGGATTGAATAGCGCTGTGCTGAGCCATTTTGGAGCCCAAGACAAAATGAAAGAGTTGTGACCCCGCCCCCCTCAGGACTTAAAGTGGTTGGGAAAGCATTAAAACACTGAAAAGTTGTACGGGTGCCTGGGGGGGCTCAGCCGGTCAAGCGGCCGACCCGATTCCAGCTCAGGTTATGATCTTGGGGTTCGGGAGTTTGAGTCTGGCAAAGGGCTCTGTAGTGACAGCATGGGGCCAGCTTGGGATTTTCTCTGTCCCTCCCCTGCTTGCTCTCTAAGTCAAGTTTTAAAGAATACCGAAAAGTTGTATTTTAAAAAAATATTTATTTTTGAGAGCGAGTGAGCGTGTGCAAGCAGGGGAGGGACAGAAAGAGGGAGACGGGGGAACGCTGACAGCAGAGACCCAGATGTGGGGCTCAAACTCATGAGCCTGAGCCAAAGCCAGACGCTTAACAGACTGAACCACCTGGGTGTCCCTGAAAAGCTGTATTAAAACTCACAGTAATTTGTTTAAATATTGTATTTATAACAGAGTCTGAGTTAGAATTCGACTTCTCTGGCTTTCATGGAAGCAAACTCAGCTATATTTTCATTAAAACCATTAAACATTACAAAAACACACAAAATTGTGGGAATAGGGGCACAAGTTTCTTTCTGCTTCAGGTCATGCTACGACTCAGCACAGCCCTGGGGCTGTGGACTATCCAGCCCCTGCGTCAGTTGGGAACTGTTAAAAAAGCAGAAGCAGAAAAACTTAGCAACTCACTTATCTCAGAGCTGTTCACTTGTGTTTAAGCGACAGACATTATTTATACGTGTGCAGTGACATTGTGACACAGGTGTTGTTATGGCGGCATCGACAGGATTTAACAGACCAGTTAAGTGTTGGTACTAGGCACCCATCTCACAGCCACAGACATTGTCTGCGGTGCTACGGGCCCCAGGAAAAGGGCCTTGGCTAAAAAAATGATGTGCAGAAGAGGGGATCACAAACGCCAGTACTTGAGTTGAAACGTCCAGCGGTTCTGAACGTGTCCTCCGCCACGTCGATTCTGTGCTAAAGCTCTAGTCCCGAGTGTGGCTGCTGGAGACGGGCCCCAGGGTGTGTGATGCGGGGAAAGCAAGGTCAGAAGGGTCAGGCCCTGTCCAGATAGGGTTTGCGTCCTCAGAGACTTGCTGTCCCTCCCTCCCTGCACAGGTACACTGAGGAAAGGCCACGTGAGGACACAGCAAGAAGGCAGCTGGCAGTCTGCAACTCGGGAAGCAGGAACTTCCTAGAAACAAGCCCTGCCAGAACCTGGATCTCAACTTCCAGCCCCCAGAATGGAGAACATTTTTATCCTGTTGCTAGAGCCACCCAGTCTGGTGTTTTGTAAGGGCAGACTAACAGAACAGCTGTGTTCACAAATGTGCACGGATGTGCACACTGCACTGTTTCTAGAATTTTCCAGAACTGGGCAGGAGGGAGAGAACGGACTGTGTGCCACAGGTCCTTCTGTACCTGCTCATTTTTGTGACCTTCATGTGATGGGTTAACATGTCTGCAAGGTCTGAGAGTCTTCCCAAGTTCTCCTCCCTTGGAGTGAGGATTGGATGTGGGCTCGTGCTTCTGACAGGTGTGGACGAGGTGATGATGGAGACACTTCTGGGGAAAGGTCACTAAAGACCCATGGTGTCCACCTGCAGAGATGAAAAGTGGCCCCCAAGGTCCCTACAGGAGGGCACCCACGCGAGCACCTCCTCCCGCCCCGGTCCAGCCTCGGATGCCTTAACTGCTTCCTCCTGAGCCATCCGGAGCCGGGACCACCCGACTCAGTTACTGCTAAATTCTTGCCCACAGAAACCCAGGGGTAATAGATGTTTGCTGTTTTACACCAGGTTGTGGGGAAATTTCTTAAGGTAGCGATAGGTACGCTTTACAGGTATTACCCATTAAGCATCTTAAGTAACCAACTTCTGCCGGCCATTGAGAAATTTCTAATTTGCAAAATTTTGGAACTGAAAGGACCCCAGGGGTCGGTCACTCAAGCCACCAGGGCTGCGGTGAAGGTTACCAAGTCGCCAGCATGACCACGTCGGGTGGGGGGCGGGTTTCAGAGCACGGTTTAATGCTGTGTGCATTCAAACATGAAAGCTGTTGTCAGAAACAGAGTCCTGAGTCACGCTGGGCTGTTCCAGGCACCACAGGACCTCACGTGGGAGGGGGCAGCACCGCAGACACCTGGAGGGGAGACGGCAGGGTGAGCCCCCGGCTCCTGCTCTTGTAGGAAAGGAGGCGCTGAGTGGTGATGAGGGACAGACGCCACTGTCGGGCTCCAAAATCAAATCCGGTGATGCCGCTTGGCTGCCGCAGGCCCGGGGCCCTTCTGGAAGATGGGGACGTAGGAGGCGCTGCAGCCTGTCATGCGGACTGCAGACTGGCACACAGGCAGGCCAGCAGCGGTGGGTCAGCTCCCCCCTGCCCCGCTTGTAAAATGGGGTATCCCTCCATCAGGCCCGGGGCTGGGCCGACCGGGGCGGCATGGTGTGGGATGCGCAGTCAGCCCCCGGGCTGGCCGTGCGGGGGCACTGCCCCTTCCCCGGTCCCACGCCCAGGGGTGCTGGTTGGCAGTTCTGCGTTGGCGGGCAGGAGGTGCGTGCAGGGCCCAGCCCAGAGCTCCACCCTCGGGCAGGATTCAGGATTCTCCAGGGCCAACGGTGCAGGTGAGCCTCCCGGACCTGCCACCCCAGCTCTGGGGGTGTGGAGAAGCAGCCCCACGGAAGCCCCCTCTGCCACGCGGGAACCGCAGGGTTCACCTGCTGACGGCTGCCAAAACTTACCACAGGGATCCGAGGAGGGTCAGTCTCACTAATCGTCCTTCTTAAACTTGCCGTTGATGTAGGGCACCCAGTCCAGAATGAGCCGCCAGTCTGTGGCCCACACCAGCCCCACGGTGCCCACGGCGCCCCACATGCCTGCTGTGGGAATCCTGCCAGAGGACAGCGGGGGTCAGGTCCTGCCCGGAATCTCCCTCCCAGCTGTATTTCTGGGTCTCTCCCCGTCCCCAGCTGCCACTGATTCAGCGCCCACCCCCCACCCCCCCAGGCCCTGCCCGGTGTGTGCAGACCCTCTGACAGCTCCACGGGGTGGGCACACAGCAGAAGAGCCTGAGTGGCCTTCACTCCCATCTGCTTTTACACTGGGATCTTCTTAAGGTTTTTTTTGGGGGGGAGGGGGGGATTTGCTTAAAAAAACTTAAAACCCCAAGCTCATAACCACCCGTCACGATAGCTAATGTCTGCATGCAGGCACCAACTATGAGGTTTACAGTTGACTCATGACGGCCATAGGACTGAGGGGAGTATCAGGGTCTTGGTCTTACAGACGCGGAGCACACAGCACAGGAAGAGCAGGTCACTACCCCAAGGATACTCGGCCACATGGTACAGATCCAGGGCACCGAGCTGAGTCTAGCTCTGACCCACCATGCCCACTCCTCACTATGTCCTGTGATTTGTGGGAGTCCACAGTGGCTCCCACAGTCCCCCCTGATGTTCATGCCTGGTGTACCTCCCCCCTCGGCGCCTGGGCACGACCCAGTGTCTGGTCTGTAATGAGCGAGGCTCGCAGGGGCGACCTTATGAACACAAGCTTCCGGCACAGGAGCTCTGGCTTGCTCCTGCTCTCTTTGGGGGAAGCCAGCGGCCACCTGGGCTGCCCTACAGAGGAGCCCACATGGCAGAGAACTGAAGGCGCCCCTCCAGCAATCACACACTCGAGCCTGGGAAGACCCCCGAGCAGAGTCTTTGGACGAGACTGCAGCCTCCTGAGACTGTGTGGTGGCTCCAGCCCAGGGGTGCCCGCATCCTTGACCCACACAGACTGGGACAGGATACGTGCTGGTAGTTTGAAGCTGCCCGCTCTGCAGAGCCACTAGCTATGTAGCTATTCCAGGTCCGTCCTCACCTGGCCGGATCGTGGTCAGCCGCGCGCCTGGGACGGTGGGGGTGAGGGCTGGAAGGCCCCCCACCTCGCCAGTGACGACCCCGAGTGCGGCCCACGCCCCCCACCTGGCGCCTCGGTGGGCTCACGGGTTATTGCTGATGTGGGCACAGGTTCTCGGCTCAACTTTTCCTGCCGCCGCCCCACGGCGGCGAGGCTTAGTGATGTCCCAGGAGCCTTCCCTCTAGGGAGGGTGTGCGCCACCCGCCCCGTGTCCCTGGTGTGCCCGCGGGCACCCGAGCCGGGGGTGCTGCAGAGACCCGGCGGCCGTGTGCGCCCAGGCGGAGGTCAGGAGCCTGCCGCTCCGCCGCTCTGCGCCTGTCCCATCTGGGACCCGGCTCCAGAAGGGGTCCCGGTTGGAGACGACGGGGCCCGGGGGCACATGCTCACCAGTTTCTGGCCAGCTCGCGGTAGCGCGGGCCCAGGAACCTGCTCAGCATCGCGGCGCGGTGCGCAGCTCAGGGTGACCCCGGCTGCCTCCCCGTCGTCCTGCGCAAGCGCGGCCGCCGCAGCGCGCAGGCGCACCGGAAGGCCCCGCCCCGGACGAGTCGAAGGCGCTACGCCCGGCGCCCCCGGTTGCTGCGCGCGCGGACCCGGAAGACATTTGCAGCCACTTCCGGGGAGAGTCGGAAGTCGTTACGGAAGTGGCAGAGAGTGGGCAGGGCCGGGAGGAGGGTGCGGTCTCCGCGCCCGCGGTCGGAGTGGCCCCCAGCAGCGCAGCCGCTGGCAACATTTGGCTGGTGATTCTGTGTCTTTGCTGCCAGCCAGAACTTCGTTCCCAATTAAGGAGACGGGCCCCGCGGGGAAGGGGACTTGCCCGGGGTCGCACAGAGGGAAGGGTGACGCTTGAAGCCACGCCTGGAACGGTCGGCGGGACGTAGGCCACATGGCCGCGCCTCCGCAGCCACAGTGCGCGCACCGGAGCTGCCTGCCATTCGGAGGCCGGTGGGCAGCTTCTCGCACGTCGACCTCGCCCTGGCGGCGGAGGGCGGCCCGGCTCCTGGAGCCGCAAGCGTCCGTTCTGTTCGCGGACGGCCCGCCGGGACCGGTGGGTCCCCCGGGCCCGCCTGGGCTCGCCCGCTCCAGTCACTGCCTCTGCGGCCCCGGCACCGAATGCAGGAGGTAAGGACCGGAGCCCCGCCTTGCCCCGCTCAGGGCGGCCGCTCCCCGGTTTCCTGCAAGACGGCAGTTCCCATGAGGGCTGCAGGTCCCGACCCGGCCCTGGCCGCAGCCTGCGGGTGGGTCCCGGCAATGACGTGTAGAGACCACGGTCGGGGCTCCGCAGGTGCTCGTTGTTCCTGGATTGGACGTCGTTTCTCGTCTTTACAGTTGCTCTGGGGTTTTGAGCTTGGGATCGCAGGGGATCTGTCGGTTGGTGGAAACTTAAACCGGATATAGAGGCCGTCACGCAGGTTGTTGAGAGAGACACAGAATAACGCTGCCTGAAAAAGTGAGTAGAGATGGGCATAGGGGCCTGAGGGCTGCAGGTCCTGGGTCCAGCCGTTCCTGAAGCCTTGCCTCATTGCTCCTTCTGCCTAATGCACTTCAGCTCATAAGGCAGAATGTTTTTCTTTCAAGTGATACAAACCAAAAACCAGTGTAAGAGAAAAGAAGGAAGTTTTATGGCATGTTGGATGGCTTCAGGCACGGCTAGATCCAGGAGTCTGGCACGATCATTACGGATCTCTCTTTCTCCATGTCTCAGCTCTTCTGAGAGCTGTCCCTGCTCTTTGGTGAGCTCTCTCTGAGCAGTGGCGTGTGGAAACTCTGGGTTAACGTTCCAGCAGCCCTTGAAGGAAGACAGGTCTTCTTCCCCAGTCATTGCAGGAAACGTTCTGAGGCCTGTTGTCTTTGGCCTGCTGTGGAAATGGAGCGGAGGCAGACACTCCTCAGAGGACGTGAGCGGAAGCTGGGGCGGGGAGGACCCCCAAAAAGGGAAGGGAATAGCCAGGATTCTGAGAGCCCAAGAGGTGGTAGATAAGCAAAAAGTCCTCTCCTTTCTCACATCCTGCTGGTCCTCTGCCGGGGCCTCCAGGACTCCCTGTGATAGTTCTGTCTGGCCCTTGGGGGAAACGGGACTCCTTTTCTCGTTTTTATTGCTGTGGCATTCATACAGTTAACCGTTTTATTTTTATTATTATTATTATTATTATTATTATTATTTTAATGTTTATTTTTGAGAGAGAGACAGAATGCAAGTGGGTCAGGGGCAGAGAGAGGGAGACACGGAATCGGAAGCAGGCTCCAGGCCCTGAGCTGTCAGCACAGAGCCCGACGCGGGGCTCGAACCCACGAACCATGAGATCATGACCTGAGCCTAAGTCGGAGGCTCAACCGACTGAGCCACCCAGGCGCCCCACATACAGTTAACCATTTTAAACTGAATTATTTTGGTGGCATTGAGTGCGTTGACAAAGTTGGGCAACCACTCCCTCTGTCTAGTTGCAGACAGATTTCATCGCGTCCAGAAGAAGCTCCGTTCCGTCCCCATCAGCTGTCACCCCCCCCCCCCCCCGAGCCCCCGGCCGCCACGAGCCCCCTTCCTGTCCGTGGATGAGTACGTTGTGGATATTTCACATAAACTGAGTTTCACCCCGTGTGGCGTCTCGTGTCTGGTTCCCTCCCTGAGTGTTGTGTGTTCGGGGGTCTGTCCGCGGGGCAGCGGGGGTGGGCGCCTCACTCCTGCTGTGGCCGAGGGACGTGTCCTCATGTGTGTGGTGGACGCGTGTATCTGTTTCCCCGTTGATGGATTTTTTTTTTTCATTTAAAAATCTTTACCGCTTAATGAGATATACTTGACCTACAAAAACACACGTCCTGAAAACATACAACGCGATATTGGACCTGTGCGTGCGCACGGAAGCACCGTGGCGGTCAAGGTGCCCTCGAGCCTTCCTCCCGCCCTTCTGGACCCTCTCCCACCCCTCCCAGCCCCAGCAACCACCCTTCTGTCAGTTCACCTGCATCTTCTAGACTTTTCTATGCAGTATGTTCTCCTTGGTGCCTGGCTTCCCCCGTGCGACACGGTGACTTCCGAGTGCTCCGGCTTACCGTGTCTGTCACTGGCGCGTTCCTTCTACCCCTGGTCGTGTTCCGTGGAAGGGTGGACCTGTGTTCACCCACTCACCTGGTCAAGGGCATTTGGGTTGCTCCCGGTCTGGGCGGTTCCAGATGCGGCTGATGAACAGTCACGTCCGGGCCGGGAGGCACGGGTAGGCGTAACTGATGTGCAACATGACCTTAGCGCCGGGGGCACGACAGCGGATTTTTCCGAAGCAGTCACACCTGTTGAGGCTCCTGCCAGAGACGTGTGTGTTCCTGCTGGATTTGGGTATTTTGCTGCTTTGAAAAGGACACCCACGCTGTTTGCCGTGGTCACACTGGGTGGCTCGAGACGACAGACAGGGTTTCCGGGGTGGTGTCACGGGGCTGCCTCCGCCCGCCTCTTCCAGCCCCTGGGGGCTCCAGGTGCCCCTGGCTCGCAGCTCCTCTTCTCTCTTACGAGGATGCTTGTCACTGGTGGAGGCCCTTCCTGCCCCAAGATCCTTAATTACATCTGCAACAGCCCTTTTTCCAAACAAGGCCACGATCTCAGGCTCCGGGGTTGGACGTGGGCATCTCTTAAAGAGCCGTTGGCGTCACACCGTGGCGTGGGGTGGTCTCCGAGGACAACTAGCGGGGAGGCGCTGTCCCTGTCTTGGTCTGGCACGGGCTGTTCTGCCCTGGCCGGGGTGGGGGAGGGGGCAGCAGGACTGCTGGGGGTTCTGGTCAGGCCCGGGCCGAGTGCGGCCTCCCAAGAGCCGGGAAGGCCTGGGGCTGTCTGGGGCCGGGGCGAAGGCACGCGACAAGAGCACAGTGACCTGCACGCCGCGACTGTTCTCGGGACACCACTGCCGCTGCTAGGTCGTGGCACATCCGTGGCACTGAGTCTCCTGTGGCTGCTCCCTGCCTCTGCAGTTCCTTCCGGCGGGTCAGGCAGTGCTCCTCCCAGAATGCCCACGAGATGGTCCTGGGGTAGGGGAGTGATGTCCATGGAACTGGCCCTGGGGTGGGGGGGTGACGCCCACGGAGCTGGTCCTGGGGTGGGGGGGTGGTGCCTCACGGAACACTTCATTGTTTTTAATGTTTATTTTTGAGAGAGAGAAGAGACAGAGACACAGAGCAGGAGCAGGAGGAGGGGCAGAGAGAGAGGGAGACACAGAATCCGAAGCAGGCTCCAGGCTCCGAGCTGTCAGCACAGAGCCCGACGCGGGGCTCGAACTCACGAACCGTGAGATCATGACCTGAGCCACTCAGACGCCCCCTTTATCATCTGCTTTTAAACACCTTTTTTGTACAATTCATACACCGTCCAACTTACACAATGTGCATAATCCAGTGGGCTTTGGTATGTTACATTATTTTAAAAATTAATAGGCAGTATCTCAGGGAGTGGCTTTTGCCCCGGTGGGCCAGGCCCAGGCCCAGACCCCCAGGAGCCCTTGTTACAAGTGCAGGTTTCCCACCTGACCTGAGCTTTGGTTCCGGAACCATCATGCTGAGCACCTTTCCTGTCACTCTGTGGCTTTCCTTGTAAGAGGGGAATTTGGACGCAGACATGTGCGGAGAGAGAGAAGCCACTAGAAGATGGAGGGAGTGATGTGGCCACAAGCTGAGGGCCACCTGGACCACCAGAGGCTGGACGAGAGGGAGGGCAGGCAGCCCCTCAGCACCTTGTCCTGGGACTTCGCTTCCAGAACGAGAATAAATTCTTCAAGGTTTAGGCCACATCTGTGTGTGTGTGTGTCTGTCACGGCTGCCCCCGGAGGCTCGCACGCCCAGGGCCGCAGCCTCTGTCCCCAGACCCCCAGCGTGGCCACCTGCCATGGGACCCTCCCCTGTTGGTCTGTAAGCGCAGCAGCTGAGAGCCTTGGGGCAGCCAGCATTGTCATAAAATGTCATTTATTGCTACAGTGCTGTTATGTACAGCACAGCTCTCCAGGTCAACTTCAGGGAGGATTGCTTAAAAACATCCCCAGGAATCCAGCCAGCCGTGGTGACATCTAGATAAAATCATTTTTCTCAAAGAGATTTTGTGTTGTTGTTGTTGAAAACCAGTTACCTTGAGGCACTCAGCACACTTCCCCAGGGTCGTGGGTCTCCCCTCCCCCAAGGCTGCCTTACACGGAATACAAAGTCAGGTAGCGGGGGGGGGGGGTGGGGCAGAGGCTCCTGGGCCCCCGCCTGTGACACCAGAAGCAGAGTAGGAGGGGGACTGAGGCAGGTTCCCCGAAAGACACACGAGACCCGCACAGGCCGGGGGTGTCAGCAGGGAGAGTCCCTCGCGAGCCCACGGCTCCTCACTGACCCCTGGCCAGTCTCCATCAGTCTCGGGTGGGGAACCACCCGGCGGGAGGCCCCAGGCAACCTCAGGATGGGAGGTAGCTCCGGAGGTCCTGCCTGGTGCTTCCCTTGCGGGCGCCCAGCTCCTTAGCCTCGGGGAGTCCCAGGGCTCCGGGAGTGCGTCAGGCTGGTGTGCTGCGGTGAACCCTGGCGTCCATACGACCCGTGTGGCTGATCTGCGCCCAGAGATCAGCTGGAGGGGCCAATGGTCCTGGCTTCCCTGGGGCTGCAGCGACTCCAAGGGCAAGGGCTTTCACTCTAAGCCCCGGACGGTCCTGGGCAAGCTGGGAGGAGCTGGTCTGCTGGGTGACACGTGAGACCAGAGTGGGGACTCAGGGAGACCTGGGACCTGGGCCTGGGATGGGGCCACCAAGGGCCGAAGGGGCCCCACCCTCCTGGTCTTATAGGTGAGCAGGTACAAAGCCTGAGTGCTTTCTGGGGTCTGGGGACAGTCACCTGGTGGGTGAGGGCTTCTGTGCGGGCCCTGAGTGGTATGCAGGCCAGGTCCCCAGGTCAGAGGAACCGAGGACGGGGTCTCAGGAGGCCCTTGTAGCACCGGGCTCAGCGGTATGGTCCCTGCGCCCAGAACACTGGTCCCAACAAAATCCAAGTCGGGGAGGCCTGCAGACTGGGAGAGCAGCTTGTGGGGTCCCGGGGAGGGACACGGGGGCCAGCAGGCCGTGGGGAAGCGCCTGGGGACCAAGCTGCTTTCAGGGGCTCCTAGGCAGTCCTCATGGGAGGATCACTGCCTCCCTGCAGACACCACCCCCCTTCCAGAGGGAGGGGAGAGGCCCGCCCACGACTTCACAGTCTCACCAAACCAAGGGAACCACCTAGACTCTTAAACACCATCTGGGAGAGCAGCAGCTGGGAGACACTTTGTGCCCGACAGCTCCCGGGGTTCGGGGGACCTCAGGTTTACAGTGGTCTTTTCAATACACTTTTAATAATCTGTTGATCGTGAAATGCAACGCTCAGCTCTAGAATCAGCAGCAGAAATAGCAAGAGACATGAGACTTTTATACAAAAAATTTGTTGCTTACAAAACATATGCAAAAAAGCTTAAAAAAAAAAAGATCAAAGGCATCCTTGTTGCTAATTTCCTAATACATTAAAAAAAAAAAAATCTCCTAACTAACGTCCTTTGTTTTCCTTAAGACAAGGGTTAGGCGTAGGCACGTTCGCCGGCTCGTCCAGAACCGGCCGGTCTGTGCAGCTTCCGCGTCCGGCGAGCGGCAGGTTCGGACTCCCCCGCGTTTTAGACTTAAGGCATTTTTTGTCTCTTCTGACAAAGTGTGTATCTTGCTCACTTTCTGGTTTTCTTTACAAATAAAAAACAAAACAAAACTGCCCCTTTGGGCCGGGCCTGGGCTGCAGTTTCAGGATCCGTCAGGTAAGTCCCCAGGTGTCAAGGCCGTGAGACCCGGGGGTGGGGGGCTCAAGGCCGGGGAGGGGCGCCCCCACCCCTGCCCCCTTCCCCCCCCCCCGGGGCGGTGCCGGCTCAATGCCGACCACAGGCGCGCACGGGGCGTGGGCCGGTCACTCGTCCCGCTCTGTCCCGCACTCTGTCCCGCGCGGCGCCCCTCTCACATGTGCCCGCCGGGGTTGTGGGGCTCACTCAGGCCCGGGTGGGCCGCCGAAAGCACCATCTGGGGGTCTCCGACCACGCCCGACACCTTCTCCTCTTCTCTGCGCTTCAAGCAGGCCGCTTTGGGGTTCAGGTTACGCTCTGGGGGAGGGAGAACAACGTGGGAGCGCGTCCCCTCCGGAGAGAGCGAGAGCGAGCGAGCGAGCGAGCGCTGGAGGAGGGGGCGGGGGGCGGGGCGTGGCGGGGGCGGGGCCGCCCGGCCGGGAGCCTACCTCGCACCTGCTGCTCCAGGCCCAGAATGACCTGCACGGCCTGCTGCAGGATGAGCAGCTTGGTCTGCGCCTTGTCCGACTTGAGGTGCATCTGGCACATGCGCCCCAGCTCCCGGAAGGCCTCGTTAATGTCACGCACGCGCACCCGCTCCCGCGCGTTATTGGCCATGCGCCTCTCCCGGTCCCTCAGGTCTTTCTCCTCCAGGGACAGCACCTCCTCCGTACTGCTGGGTCACAGCACCGGGGCCTCTGTTAGTTACGTGCGGGGCGTGCAGGCAGGCACCTGCTGATGTGTGTGCGCGTGCGTGCTTGTGTGTGTGTGTGTGTGTGAGCACGTGCGTGCTCACGCCCACAGGAACGTGCTCATTTGTGTGCACAGGGCACACACTCCTGGAGCAGAGACCCTGGGCGTGTGCCTGTCTCTGTGCCCACCCTTGGGGCCGGCTGTAGGCAAGGCTGTGTGTGCGTGTGTGTGTGTGGTTCCTTGCAAAGGAGACCCACGTGTGACTGTTCCCAGAGAGGGGAGGTAGGGCCTGGGGTCCCCATCTGGGGATCTGTGGGGTGCAGGAGGGCATCCCTTGCCCTCTGCCCATTCCACATGCCCAAGGACTGGCCAGGAAGGCAGGGGAGGAGACCCGGGCCAGGAGGATCCCGGAATGATCTTCCCCGGCCAGAGCAGGCTAGGAGTGCTAGGCCTGAGCTGACCGGACCAGCGTGGGTGGGAGAGGCAGAGAAGACTCTGGCTCAGCAGGCAAAGGCCTGACCCCCGCCTTCTGCCCACACCGGACTCTGGCCACACCAACAGCTGGATGTGGCATAGCCACAGGCGCCCTGTCCACAGGCCCCGACTCTGGGCCGGGAGGGTGGGCTCCCTGGGCCTTCTGCTCTCCCCACTACCGCGAACAGCCCCACCTGACCAAGCAGTGGCTCCGAGTTCCCGAGCACCTGCTGTGGACCGGGCCGCACTCACACGTGACTCTGGAGATCAGACACCTGCCTGCTGGGTCCAAACCCTGGCTCAAGCCCTACAAACTGTGTAGCCATGCGGTTCTGCCCAAGGGACTTCCCTCCGTGCCCTTGTCAGTAGGGTGGGGGCAAATTGCACTTGGGACAGTGCCGCGCTTGGTCCCGCGGAACATGATACAGACACGGCGAAGGCCCGGCTGCGGTGTGCGCCCAAGACGCGGAGGGCCCAGGCCCCTGCATCTGAGCCGCTCCCTGCTGCCCTGTCCTGCTCCTGTGCCGGGGCGCTGCTGCCGTGCCCCCGCCCACCTGCCCTGGGCCTGAGCGGATCCTGCCGGGTGGCGGCGGTGGCGGCGGCCCCCGGAGCCCAGGACAAGCGCGCAGACCAAACTGACAGGCCTGAGGCTGGCGCACCCCTTGGTCTCCTTTCTTCCCTCAAGTCCCGACTGGGGGGCTTTGGGGGGAGGAAAGACCCCAAGGTCGCAGCCCTGCCATCCGGGGCTTGGGCAGCAAGTGCGAGGTAAGGAGGGGCTGCCGTGGAAGCAAAGGGTCGGGTGGGCAGAGACGGGGGGGGGGGGGGGGGGGGGGGGCGAGAGGCAGAGAGCAGAGAGCTGGTGCGGGGAACACGGCGGCGGGGGGGTGCCCACACCACCATGGAAACACGGAAACCTCAGAGCTGAGGGGACAGCAGGCCGGGTGGGCTAGGGCCCCAGCTCCGGTCCAAGCGACAGCACTGCAGGAAAGAAAGGGTTAACGGGCGCGCGGGAACAGGAGGGCGCGTTAAGGAAGCAGCTGAGATGGGGAGCCAAGTCCCACGGGGGTCTTTCTGGATCCACACACAAAGCCCTGGGAAACGGGGTGCGGGGACCCCCACCTGTAGATGGGGTCTGACGGGCTGACATGGCCCCAGAATGTGTCTGCTGGGAGTGACAGTGACCTTTGCCCTGGGGCACAGGGGCCTCAGCCAGAGAGCTACAGGCTTCCCAAGAGGGGGGACGGCTGGGGTGGGCGGGGATCCCCGGGCTCCAGGGACGCAAGTCAAAGCTGCAGTGTCCGGGCCTGCAGGGCTAGGGGTCCGAAGACGGTCCTCCTGTGCCACAGGGGACCGCGGAGCCAGGCTAGGCGGCCCTGGTCAGTAGGGGGGACAGCGACTAGGGGGGGGGGGGGAGGTCACAGCAAGGCAGGACGGTGGCTGCAGGGGGAGGTCACAGCAGGGCAGGACGGTGGCTGCAGGAGAGGGACAGTCACAGCAGGGGAGGCTGGCTCCAGGAAGTGGGGGGAGAGCGAGGGCAGCAGCGGCGGGGGAGGGGAGCGGCGCCCCCACTGACCTCGCACCTGCTGCTCCAGGTTCAGGATGACCGACACGGCCTGGTGCAGGATGAGCAGTTTGGTCTGGGGCTTCTCACTGTTGAGGTGCAGCTGGCACATGCGCCCCAGCTCCTTAAAAGCCTCATTGATGTCTCGGACCCGCAGCCGCTCCCGAGCGTTATTGGCCACCCGGCGCTCCTTCTCCCGCTCAGCCTTCTGCTCTGGGGGGAGAAGGTCGTCCTCGTCCTCGTCCGGGCTACGGGGGGGAGGGGGGGGGGGCCCGGGGGCCAGAGGGAGACAGTGAGGCGGGGGGGCAGGCGGGGGCCCGCCGACGGCCTCGCGGTGTGGGCGCCGTGTGCGTGTGCGCGTGTGCGTGCGTGCGTGCGTGCGTCCTGCGGGGCGGGGCGGGGCGGGGGCTGAGGGAGGGCTGGCACCTGGTCCGAGTCCGGGGGGGCTTCAACTCCTTCTTCTCCTCTTCCGAGTTGTCAGCCACTGAGGCGTCCTCCTCGTCCTCCTTCTCCTCCCGTTTGATCTCACCGGTACCCGAGACGGCACTGGCGCGCCCGAGCCCTAAGACAGGCCTGGGGTTAGGGTCCGGGGCACCTCCAGGGCCACTTGACCGATCCCTTCTGCCCCTTGTGAGCTGTGGTGTGCTCTCCTGGGAGAGCCAGGCCTTTGTTTGCAAAACAACAACAAGAAAAAC
Organism: Panthera leo; assembly: GCF_018350215.1. Taxonomy (NCBI): domain Eukaryota; kingdom Metazoa; phylum Chordata; class Mammalia; order Carnivora; family Felidae; genus Panthera; species Panthera leo. Next base: position 973,562 of record NC_056680.1, read on the forward strand.
CAAAAACCCAAAACTCCCCCCAACAAAACCCAATGGAACAGCAATAACAAAAAAACAAAACACACACCCAGAATCAGGTCCCTCCCTCAGGCCACAGTCATCAGTTCCAGACAGACCAAGGTCTGGAGGGAGAGGGGATACTCGACAACCTTTAGAAGAAAATGCGTGGAGACTTTGCTATGACTTAGAGGTGGGGGAACTAGTTCCTGAAATACTAAAAGAGCTATTCTCGAACGAAGAAAGAAATTGCTAAACTCAACTCTACCTATTGAGAATTTCCGATTACCAGGATACCCTACCAAAAAAATAAGAAAATATGCCACAAGCAATACTTGTCGTGTATAAATCGGTGAAGGCTTGGTCTCCATAATATGTAAAGAGCTCCTACAAACCAATAAAAGGACCAGCAGCTCAACAGGAAAACAGGGAGGGTTCCCAGTGGGCAATTCCTATACAAGGAAGTGGCCGTGGCACCACACTACGGAACTGAGAAAATGCAAATCAGGATCCGATAAGCCATTAAATCGGCGGACTCGGCAGGACCTAACAACTTGGAAGGACTGCCCGTGGGAGGAAGTTGGCAGGGCCAGTTTGGGAAATAATCTGGCATTATCGGAAGGGTACATGCAACCCCCGATCCCCACAACCTGGAATCACACTCAAGAAACTCTTGGGCACAAGCTTCGGAATGTGGCAGAAAGCACCTCACAACAACAGAGTGCGAAACAATGTAACGGTCTACACTAGCGCCAGGGCCCATCCTCAGCCACCAGCAGCAAGGTGGCCCTCCCAGCCAGTGCATCATGCCAGCAGGGTGCCAATTTCACAAAGCCCAACACCGCACGATGAAATCTAGGCTTTGGGGTGCCTGGGTGTCTCAGTCGGCTAAGCGTCCGACTTCAGCTCGGGTTATGATCTCTTGGTTCATGCGATTGAGCCCCGTGTCAGGCTCTGTGCTGACAGCTTGGAGCCTGGAGCCTGCTTGGGATCCTCTCTCCCTCTCTCTGACCCTCCCCCACAAAATCAACAAATTAAAACACACACACACACACACACAGGGTTTAAAGGCACACAGCAATCTTGAACTTGGAGCTCTGCAACAGGTGAACTGGGAGGGCAGGACCAGGTGGGGGGGGGGAGGGGAGGACTCGGGGATACAAGATTCAGCTCATGGAATCCCCCCAACACACCACGGACATCGGGGCATCCTAGGCACTGTGAGGGGTCAAGCAGCATCCCTGCCCCCCCCCCAACTCAATGCTAGGAGCTCCCCAGTTGTGATGACTACACACGTCCCAGATACCATCCAGTGTCCCCTGAGACCCTCGGCATAGAGTTATAAAAATCAAGACATGCAGAGGGGGCGCCTGGGGGGGCTCAGTCGGTTAGGCGTCGACTTCGGCTCAGGTCACGATCTCACGGTTTGTGAGTTTGAGCCCCACGTCGGGCTCTGTGCCGACAGCTCGGAGCCTGGAGCTGCTTCGGATTCGGTGTCTCCCTCTCTCTGCCCCTCCCCCACTCATGCTCTCTCAAAAAGGGATAAACCAAAAGAAAAGAGACAGAGAGAAGCTGCCCTAACGTGGGCTGCGTGGCCGCCTCCTGGGGGCTCCAGACAGCAGGTGGCACCATCGTTACCCACATCCTGTTACTGTGTGATGTGGCATTTTCCACAAGGTGGGCATGTGGTGTGTGCACTGCCCAGCAGGCCGGCCCCTGTCTGGGCCTCGGTTTCCCCCACCACAGTGGAGCCAGCGTCAGCATGGGACATGGGGGGGGGCGTTGCCCCCCCGTCCCCCCCCGGGAGGCCTCCGGCCACAGCGGGAACGATGCCTACTGGCCACGGGCCTCCCTCCAGCCGCGCTCAAGGCAGTCACCTGCTCGGTCCTTTCCCTGCAAAGTTCACACCCCACGGCCGCCGGCCACGACCCTGACCCCACGTTGTCCAGCTTGGGGTCCTCATCTCAGGAACCTGTGGTACAGCCGCCCCACCCCCCACCCCCAGCCCTGAACTCCACCAAACGCCGAGGAGGCCTGGACCCCACCCTGAACTCCAGACCCGAATCCCACCACCAACCCCGCATCTGAAATCCTGTGGCCTCTGTGCCTTCCAAATACCCAGAACTCGCCACCCCGCGCCCCACCCCCCACCCCCCCTTCCAGGCCCAGCACAGTCCCCTCCACCCTGGACTTCAGGTGCCACACGGGTCTGTTCTCCTTGCTGCCACCAGAGGGCACCCGTGAGCACCGCGTCTGGCAGGTCCCTGCCCTGCCCACAGCCCTCTAGGGTTCTCCTGGTGCCTCAGGGTTAAAGCCCAGTCCTCCCCCAAGACCCTGTGAGACTTGCCTGGTCCCCTCCCTGACCTCACCCTCTCCTTACCCGCCCTCCCCTTTCTTCCCCTCACTCAACACAGGGTTCCTATCTCTTCAACACACCATCATCCAGCCCCAGGGCCTTTGCACACGCCTCACTCAAGTACCTGTCAGCTTTTGCTCCTGCCTATCTCGGCTCAAACGTCACAATCTCGCACCCCTTCCTCCCCACTTTTGCCCCTTTCCTTTTGCATCGAGTCCACTGTTGATCTTCCCCACTCCAGTGTCACCCCCGCAGGAACAGGCTTTTTTGTTTAATTCTCAGTTCACCCCCCGGCGCCGAGAAGAGCCCCAGGCGCACAACTGACGCTGAATGTGTATGTGCACGTGCCGGGAGCCCCCAACAAGCGAATGTGAGGACATCAGGCTCCACCTCCCTGCAGGAAGGAACAGACAGGCTGACCTGGCTGGCCTCCTGAAGGACCTCCCAGTGCAAGGCGTGGGGGATGCTGTGTATGGTGGGGGCCCCACCCCGGGGCCTGGCAGAGAGCAGACCCCTGGCCCGGCCCCAGCCTGGCGGCTCTCAGCTCCTCTGCCACCGTTTTCCAGAAGACGAACCCCATTCAGGGGCACACCACCCGCTGACCGGGCCTCGCACAGGACGTCAGGGCACAGCTGACCCCAGGGCGCCGGCCACCCCCTTCCACCGTCCCAGCCGGGACGCGGAGGCTTACCACTGTAGGAGTCTGGTGGCCGAGAGAGGTCGGGGAGGGGGCCGGGCTGGCTGGGGAGGGCTACGTGGCTGTGGGCGAGGTTGCCGCCGCCTGTGGGCGTGTCTTCCGAGGGGCCGCCTCCCACCTGCAGGCAGGGGAGAGGGCTGGTCAGTCGGCCGGCCCACCTTGCCCCCCCACCCCCGTCCCCCTCAGCCCGCCCTCAGACAGCACTCACCAGGCTGGCGTGTCGCCCACCCAGGGGCAGGACGGGGCCGGGGAAGCCGGAGGCCAGGGCCCCGTGGCCAGGCAGCAGCCCGTGACCATCAGCTGCCGTGCCCACCGCGTGACTGCGCAGCACGTGGATGGCCTCGTCCAGGCGGTCCTCTACCTTGTTCTGGAAGGGGGTGCGGGGGGAGCTGGTGAAGGGCCCAGACGCGGGGACCCTGCACGGTTCTACTCCGCCGGCCGGGAGGCCACCACCACGGTCCGCCAGCTTTGTTCCTCCCGCCCCACGAGTTCACCATCACCGGGGCATCTGTCCTATAAATTCCGCTGGTCACGGGAGACCGAACGGCCCTCCCGGGACATGGTTTCGAAGTCACAGAAGCCGGTCACAGCAGACGCGCTGAGCCGCCCTCACGGGCGACCCCTCTATCCCAGGAACAGGTATCCCCACCAACGTCACACCCACGAGGACCATGCCCCCCCCCCCCCCCCCACCGGAAGGCTGGGGCAGGAGGCTCACCAGGCTGTGACGACCCCCATCGTAGCTGGGCGATAAGGCACCGGGAGCTCCTGTTCGGGTCCACTGAGACGTCCCTGGAAGGGGTGGGTGGTGCGTCAACGGGGGCACCCGAGGCTGGGTGCGTAACCAGCCGGATGGGAGCCGGAGGGAGAGACCGGGTGGGGAGGCGGCCAAGGGGACGGTCACGCCCGGGCCGGCCACCCGGGGACCCCGATGCCCGCAAGGCTGGTCTAAGGGCCAAGTTGGGAATTTAGCTCCGGCAGGGAGGCCAGGCGGGGCTCCCGGGAACCCACCGTCTCCGAGACCCACACCCCGCCTCCCACGAGGAAGGCAGCCTGGCGGCACACGTGGCAGGAGTCTCAGAAGCCAGAGCAGGGCAGGGGTTGACCCCGGGCCCCTGCACGGGCCGAGGTGAGGCAAGGGCCCCTGGGGCTCCCTGCCGCACAGGTGAGGGCCTGCGGGGTTTCTAACAAAACCACCCGGCCTCCCCAAAACTTCACAACGAGCTGATGCCCGGGTACGTCTTCCTGGGAACAGAAGGACCCATCCCCCCCTCGGCAGGGTCAAGCAGAGGGTCGCGCGACTGGTGCCTAACTATCGTGCAGGAGGTGGACGAACACCGACACGTGCGTGACCCAGAGTCCAGCTGGGGGCTCCCGCCTGCCGCTCTGGCGGGTGGACCCCGTGCCCCAGCCCTGCGAGATCCCATCTGCCCCTCACGGCTCACACAGCGCGGACTGGCTCAGAGATCACCTCTCGGTCCCAGAGAGACAGCCTCTCTGGGATGCCCACGGGAACACGAGCTCCGGGGCAGGTGGCCCAGCCAGGGCCGGGGTACCGGATGCAGCCCCCCTCCCCTCCCCAGCACCGCACACAGACCTGCCAGGCCCTGAGGGGAGCCCACGGGGGTCGAGGGGCTGGAAGAGAAGTTATTGCTCGAGTGATCCGGGGAGTAGATCTGCGACAGGGAGGAGAGATGGGGCCACCCGCCGCGTGGTCAGGGGCAGGCTCGGGCTCCCAGCTCGCCGACCCCGCCTCGCCCGCCACCCCGTCCCACGCCTCACCGAGGCCAATGCCTTCCCGAGGGCGTCCCCAGAGCTGCCGGCCGACGTCCCGCGGGAGCCTGGGGGTGGAGAGGCGAAGCCCCACGTCAGGGACGCGGCGGCCCCGGCACCCAGCCGGCCCCACGCCCGGCTGACGGGGAGCCCCCGTGCGCTTGGTCCTTCCGTGCCCGACACAGGAGCCCTCGCCCGGCACCGGGCAGCCCGGCCTGGGTCTGGGTTCTGGCCTGGCGTCCCGCCACCCGCCTCCACGGAGACTCTGACGCAAAGCAAAGCGGGACCCGCCCTTCCAGAAGCCGTTGCCAGACTCGGCGGGCGCGGCCCACGACGCAGACACGGAGGGCGGGACTGGGAGAGGGAGGCGGCAGGACGAGGCCGTACCCAGGAGGCCGTCGGCCCCGCTGACGGGGGGCGTGTGGCTGGGGGCGCTGCCGTAGGCGGCTGCGGGGGCCAAGGAGAAGGTGGGCACCGCTGGCAGCCGTCCGTTCACCTCCGCTCCGTGCAGCTGGTAGCCCTGGGGGCGGGTCAGGCGGGGTCAGGCGGGGTCCGGCGGGGCGCCCCCCCTCCCCCCCAGCCCCCCACCACCCAGGCCGTACTCACCATGCGCTCGTGTGGCTGCAGGCCGCCGAAGCCCCCGCCCAGCACGGGCCCGAAGCCCGCCTGGCCCGGGGGATTCCAGAGCTCGGCCGAAGGCTGCAGGCTGCCATCTGCAGGGGGGGGCAGACGGTGAGGCGGGCGGGGGGGGGGTGGGCCCCAGCCCCGGCCCCCTCAGGCGAGCCCCCACATACCTGCCGTGTAGAAGGGGGTAGGGTAGGTGCCGCCGGGGGTCTTGGCGGGTGGGTAGGCGGCGGTGTCCCTGCCGTAGTCGTCACCTGAGCTGGACGGGTACACCTGTGGGCGGGCGGGTGCGGTCAGGTGGGGGGGGTGGGGGTGGGGGGAGGAGGACACCCCACCCCTCTGTGCAGCTGACCTTCCCCAGCACTGGAGGCTCTGGTGGCGCCCTTACTCCCCTAGTTCCTTCCCCCCCACCCCCACCCCAAGTTCCAGGCTTTGGTACCCGAGGTCTCTGCAGACGGGACCCCCTGCCGAGAACGCTCCCCCCCCCCGCCCCCCCCCCCCCCCCCCCCATCCGGAAGATGCTCCCGGTCCATCAGAGCAGAGTCTGGCTGCGATGCCCCCAGCCCTTCCTTCTTCCTCAGCCCCCTGCACCGGAGCCCCCAAGGCCACAGCCCTGATCACAGAAGACGTGGGGGCCTCGGAGGCGGGGCCCTGGACTAACACCCGGCCCTTGGTTCCAGAGCGCCAAGAAGGCAAAGAAGCCCTAGGGTGCTGACGTCGGAGGAACACTGCCTGAGGCAGAGGCCAGGCTGGCAGGAAAGCCCCGGGTCGGCTGGGAACGCCCGCCCTGGCCCTGGAGCGGAAGTGGGGTCAGTGCCGGTGGGGCGGGCCGGGCCGAGTCAGGCTCAGGGGGCTCTCGGCTCTGATGTCCCAGGAAACCGGGGCGGGGGCTCAGATGGGGAAAGCGGGGGTTGAGGTCTCAAAGGAGCCTGACCCACACCTCCCAGCTGCAGACCAGAGCGCCAAGCCTGTGACCCTGACCCCGGGGTCTGGTGCAACCTGCGTCGGCCTACGGGGGCTGTGCCCAGCCTGGGGGGCCCAGGGGCTCCCGGAGGCCGGTGCAGGAGCCAGACACCCCAGCAGATTGCCATTTCTTCCAGGGAGTCCGTTGCCAGAGCGTGGCCCCCTGCCAATCGCCAGGGCGGGGACTCTCTGAACTGGGCCCCCAGGGTGCCCCCGAGACCCCATCACACTCAACCCAAGGTGCCTTGCCCACAAGCGCCACGTGGCTCTTACAGGAGGAATCCAAGCTAGACCCGAGAAACAACGTCCTGGATTCCTGCATACCAGCTGTCATAGCTATGACCTCCAGCCTGGGGGCCGCCCGCCCCCCCCCCCCCCAACTGACGTGCGGTGGACCCCCAGAGGGACGACCCCGAGCCCGGGAACGTGGCACGTGGGACCCCGCGACTCACCGAAGACGGGAGACCTGGCGGCACCTTCCGGACCTTCTTGGGCTGTGTGTCTGTCAGGAGCAAGGGGAATCGGGGGTCCTCAGGGCGCCTCCTGCCCCCCCACGTGCCCAGGTCTCTGCTCCGTCCCTCCCTGCCACCGTCCGGGCTGCCGCCCTTGCAAACTCGCCTACTGCCCAACTCAGGGACCCAAAATCTCTACGTGCAGGGCTCATGTGGCCACTCGGGCACGCAAACCACAGGGACAGCGTGAGCCACCAACACACGTGGCCCAGCCGAGGAGGAACCGGGCCGTGCCCTGCTTCTGGAAACCGGGGTCCTCCTCATGGCCGACCGAGTGCCCGGAGTCTCGCATCTTTGGGTCTCGTGGGTCCTGCCGCCATTTAAAGCGTCCCCAAGCACGGTGCCGCGGTGCGGGCCGGTGTCCCCAAGCGTGACAAGGCCACGATGTGGCGGCAGGGAAAACCCGCACCGGGCGGGTCACGGGGCTGCTGGCCCAGAGCCGAGCGCCGAAGGACCAGGAGGAGACCCTGCAAGAGGCACGCCCGGGCAGAAGCTCCCAACGCGGGGCCCGAACGCACCCGCTCCTTCCCCGCTACCACCCGTCCCTCCAGCCAGGCCCTGCCAGCAGCGGGGGCGGCGGGGTCCCCACTCACCCAGTCCGCTCTCCGCGGCTCTCCGCCGAGGGTGGCCGGCGTAGGAGTAATACTGGGAGCCGCCCTTGGTGCCCGAAGGGGACAGTGGCCCCGGGCTGCTGAGGGCCAGCTCGCTGGGCAGGAAGCCAGCCTGGGGGGAACGAGAGGGAGAGGTCATCGTGGGGCGCCGGGCCGGCATCTGGCCCCGCTGCTCAGAGCCGCCCGAGGGGTGCCGGCGGCCCTCAGCGGAGCCCCTTCCTGCCCTGCTCGGCACGGTCCCCTCCCGACACCGGTCCCGTTTGATCTGAGACGCGAGCGACCGTAAGCCTCAGGCTCTTTCCCAAGAGGGAGAAAGAAAAGCCGCCAGCAAACCGCGGCCCTTCCAGGACGCTGGGCGTCGAGGCGTCAGAGAAACCTGGTGGCTTCACTCTGCGCGTTTTTTGTTTTTTTAAAGGTACCCGGCTTCGTTTTGCGTGTGTTAATTTGAAACACACTTCCTTTCCTCAAGGGCAGAAACGACCAGGGTTCGAGCCGGTTCCGCAGCTCAGGTGAGCGGCCGCTCCACGCCTCACCCTTCCTGTCTATACGGCGGGCACTCTGGCTGTGCCCACAGCGCACAGGGCCCAGCAGCCGGCTGGCCCTCAACAGCTGTACCCTGAGGGCACACGGCACGCGGACAGGCGGCACCGACCGGGACAAGGCCCGGCCGCACCGAGCTGGAGGAGTCCCAGGCCGGGGGCCACGCTGGGACACGGGGGCTGGTCACTGCCGCCCTGCCTCTCAGCTAGGTCAGCGTGGTGGGGCTTTCACCTGCGCCGGGGGCTCCCTGGGAGGCTGTGGGAGACCCAGGGCCAGCCTGGGAGGCAGGGGGGCGTGGGGGGCGGGTTGCAGGCCGGCCTCAGCGTCCCCGCCCGCGACCTGGGGGTGGCACATGTCTCTCAGACCCTCCAGCCGTGCACGGTGACCCCCGAAACCATTGTTGCCCTATAGACTAACTACCCCAGGTCGGGGAGCCACGGGACAGGGGCTGCGGCCTCCCCGGCACCCCCTCGCCCGGTCCACACCCAGCCTGCCGGCCTCCCGGGGTCTGGCCGTACTGCAGCCGACCGGCTCTCGGCTCAACCAGGGAACCTCTTGCAGAGGAGAAGAGGTCCGTGACGTGTCTGTTTACAGTCACAGCCCCGGGGGGCGGGGGGGGAGGCGGTGGGGCAGACGTGTGACGGGAGCCCCCTGCTCCACTCTCCACAGCAGCGGACCCAGCAGAGGGGCCCTGGCCCCAGACCTCACCTGACTCAGGCCGCCAACACCCGCATCTCTCCCGAAGGCAGTGTATGCGCTCCGCTCGCTGCCCTTGCCTGGAAGAGAAAAGACTCACTCAGAGCTGACCCCGGGGACGGCGTGTCCCAACGGCTGACCCACCGCCAGGCATGTGCCTGCACACAGCAGTCACTGGATCAGTGCGCAACGCCAAGAGGGTTTTGGAGGAACCCTGGTCCCCCCGTCAGGCTCGGGGACAAGCAGAGGTCTGGACAGACGCCGTCCCAAGATGACCTGCAGAGGATTTGGCGAACCGCTGGGGGCCCCCGCATGTGCTGCCCCCGAGGGGGGACGGCAGGGATCTGCACTTGGCCTCCGTTCTCTCCGTTCACGGTCCCGAGGCATCCACTCCACAGAGTGCTGGGCTCCCAGGGGACAGGCCGGGGTCCCGTGCACCCGCGAGGTTCAGCACCAGGGCCCTGGGCTCCACCCAAGCTCCTGAAGAGCGTGTGGCGGCCCCTGTGTGGGCAGGCAAGGCCCGGACCTGGGAGGACGCAGCCTGCCCAACGGTACCAATGTCAACGGAGGCCTGGACCTACTACTGACCTGGCCTCGCGGAGGCAGAGGCCCAGGCTGATCAGGACCCGAGCCCCTTAAAGCTGATTCAGGCTGAAGCTGGGCGCTGGTGACGACTGAGTGGAGACGGTAACCTGCCTTGACGTGAGTGAGGAATTCAAGTGCTCAGCCGACTACTGGATTTCCTCTCAAGTTACAGGAGAACGTTCCCCAGTTCCTTTATACAGAACTACAATTTCAGCCCAGCTCCTGGAGCAGGTGCTGCTGGGGGGATGCCCCACGGGCTATGTCCCCAGTCCCACCTCCCCAAGACCCAAGAGGCCAGAGGGGGTCTGTCCCGGTCCCGGGAGTAAACGGTGGTGCCCTGGCTCCCGTGCCCCCGGGGTCAGCAGGGCAACAAGGCCACGGCTCTGGGCTTGGCCCAGGAAGGCGGCTTCCCTCCCAGACTCTCAACTCCCCTGCAACAGGAGCGGGTTGGGGTCCGGGCCCTGCGTACAGCAGGCACCAAACAGGGGCTTCCTGGGAGGCAGGACGAGGCTGGAGAGGTGTGGCCACGAGCCCCGGGGGCCCAGAGAAGGGACCTAAAGCTGTGCACTGGGCCCGCACATCAGGGTGGGAGGACCGCGGCCTCACTGCGGAGCCGGGACCAGGCTGACAGCGACAGCATGAAGCCCAGGGAAGCCTGGGTGCCACGTGCTGGGCCTGGGACACAGCTGGGCTCTGGGCCCTGGTGACCAGGCCTGGCCGTGGGAAACTGCCCACGTCAGGAAGAAGCGGGAGGAAGGAACAGGCAGAAGGGAACCGGGGTCCCGGCAGGTGCACAGGCCACCCGAGGCCACGTGCTGGGCCAGCCTCCACCCTCCCGGTCTGGGAAACGGGCAGACTCCCGCCGCACAGCGTGTCCTCGGACGCTGCCCCCCACTCCCTCCACAGACGCCGCGCACCCTGTCGTGGGGACGTGCACGGCCACCCGTCCACCCAGGCCCCGGGGGTCCCAGGGGCCAGTACGGCGGGCTTCTGTGAGCATCCCAATCCCACAGTCGGGACACCGAGGGGACAGTACCCCCCTGGGTCCCAGCGGGGAGGGACCACCTCCGTGAGTTGCCAGGACCCCCGAGCCCATTCTCCCGTGGGCACCGGGCCATAACCACCTGCGTCCTCTGCGCCAGGAGAGCCCCCTGCAGCACGGTGCCTGGAGTGTGCTGGCCACACCCGGGGGCCACACTCGAGCACGGGGGGAGGGGACCGTGTGGCACACTCACCCGTGAGCCCAGGTCCCAGGAATGTGGACGGAGAGAGGCTGTCGTGGGGCTCAGGGAAGTGCGTGCCTTCGCCGTAGGCCTGTGGAGAGACACGCGGGCGTGAGGGGAAGCAGGCGGCTAGTGAGTGCCCGACTTGGGACTTGAACCCACGTGTCTGAGCCCAAAGCCACAGGAGACCAGGTTGGCACGTGACTTCCCCGTGAGCCTCAGTTTCCCATATTCTCCCCACTCTGGAGAGGAGAAAGCCAGGCCTCAGGCCCCACAGAGGTTCTTTACCCGGCTGGGGTCAAAGGAGGAGCTGTTCTGGTCGCCGGTGCCCCAGGAGCCCGAGCTGGGTCGGTCCTCGAGACCTGCAGGGCAAGAGAAGAGAGTCAGGGTCACCGTCGCCGCCGCTCAACTCTAAACGTGGCTTTGGTCCCCACCGCCTCAGGGACAAGCCCTCATTCGACTCGGCAGGGCTTCTGGGCCCTTCCTGATCCAGCCTGGGCTGAAGCCCATCTGGCCCTACCAACCCCAGCTCTGCCGCTATTTAAACTGCTAACGGGACGCCTGGCTGGCTCAGTTGGTCGAGAGTCCGAATCTGGATTTTGGCTCAGGTCGTGACCTTACGGTCCCGGGATCAAACCCGGCGTCGGGCCCTGAGCTGAGCACGGAGCCTGCTTGGGATTCTCTCTCTCTCTCTGCCCCTCTACTGCACCTGTGTGCACATGCGTGTGCTTTCTCTTAAAAATGAAATCTTAAAAAACGAAACAACTGCCACTGGTGGGAAGCGCCCCGGACGTCCTGGCAACTAGCACACCTTCAGACCCACAGTTCAGACTAATTCCACCAGCTAGCTCTGCTGGCAAACTCCTACCCGTCCATCAAGGCCCCAGCCACCATGCCCGCCCCGGGCAGGGCCCTCACTCTCAGAGCCTCCTCCCTCCAGCCCGTACTTTCTCCCTCTGGCCCAGCCCTGACCCCAAGGGACCGGGGCCTCTGCATCAGGCTTAGTCCCTCCTGACCCTGAAGAAAGGTTCACGAGGACATCAGTGAACGGGTGAAGAGTGACAGATAACCTCTGATCTCAGGCGAGCAGGAGTCTCTCCCTTCCCACCACTGACAATTCAGGAGGGGGGGCCGTTCCTCGGTGGAAACAACAGCACAGCCACCACCGAATGCCTTCCAGACACAGGCCGGCAGCCCCTTAAGGGTGGAGTGGAGCCCCAGTTAGGTCCGGGCAGAGACAAGGGGCTGCTGCCAGCCCGGTGGACCCCCGAGGCCGACGGCGCAGGGGGGTTAGCCAGAGAGACAGAGGACCTGGGTCTGTAGCGGTGGGGTGGGGTGCGGTGGGGTGGGGCGGGACCCTTATCTCCCCTAACACTCCCAGGCACCACCCAGTAGGCACAGACCCTTAAGGACCGGGGCTCTAAAGCTCACTGCCTGACAAACACATGCAGAGAAGTCTGGGGGCCCCCAGACTGGCCCCAGGACCACTCTTTCCACGTGCCTCAGTCTCCCTCCTCTGTAAACAGGAGGAGTATGAACAGACCCTACTCCGCAGGACCCGAGTCAGGCTGGAGGGTGACGGGGTGGAGGTTTGTGCCCAGGCCCTAAGTCTCAGCCAGGAGAACCACCTCAATGGCCCCGGGACCCGACACAGCTGGACTCTGGGGGAGGCTGCAGGAACCCCAGCCCGGATCCTTCCGCCAGCCCACCCACCCTCCCGCGCTCGTCTTTACCAGAAACTCCTTTCAAATTTCATCCTATTGCGGTGCCTTTGTGTTAATCATCTCTCCCCAAGCTGGTGTTTAATTGCTGTTGGATTTGCATAATTATGCATATTAATCCCTCAGCCTAATGAATATTCATATAGCCCACATACGTTTTATTTTCTAATCAAAAAATTCCAACGTGATTGCAGTGGGGGGCTGCCTTAGCTGGGGTGGGAGTGGGGGCACACCCACAGGGGCTCCCGCGGCCCGGGGGTCTATTCAGCGTTTGCCACCAGGTTTGAGGGTCTGTACCTGAGGTCCCGGACCCCTACCTGGGCTCTGGGAACAGAGCGGCCGGTGAGGCAGGGCGACCTTGGGCAAAGTGCCAGCAGCCCGAGCCTCAGTTTCCTTCTGCACCCACTTGCCTGTTACCCACCCCTTCTGGAGCAGCCCTCACCCGCCGGGGCATCCACAACGTGCCCCTGGAGGCAGCAGACCCCACAACAGTGAGCAGGGAGGCCACATCCGAGACCACAGCAGACCACGTCGGAGGAAACAGCCTCGGCACCCACAGCCCAGCCCCCGCGAAGCCCGGCAGCCTGAGGGGCACCCCAGGACCCGTTGCCCAGGGACTTGCACCCACAGAGCCCATGAGCTCCCGGCAGAGGTAATGGGTGTTGTTCTGTCCTTTCTGGAAAAACCCCTCATGGGCCGCTGGCCTCCCCTCTTCTAAAGGTGACAAAAACGGGGACGGCCCCTCCCTCCCCCACTGCACGTGATTAATCATACACTTTAATAATCATCATGAATATTCATAACACCCCTCGTTCGTGTTCTAATTAAAACGTACTAATAGAATAAAACGCGGCTGTCAGACTTCAATTTTTTTTATGCCTTTTTTCTTTTAGGCTGCACAGGCCAAGAGGCTGCCTCAGACTAGAGCAGGAGCGGGATGGGACAGAGCTGAGGGTAGGGGTGCCCCGCCAGGGCCACGTCTCGGGCCTGAAGTGCCACTTAACCTGCCTGGGCTGCTCTGAGGACAGGGGACCGGAAGCGCTGGGGCGGGGGGGGGGGGGGGGGGGGGCGGGGCGTGGTGGGCCCTTGGCAGACCCTGGTCCCCACCTGGCGACACGGGGCGGGGCAACGCTGGTTGGGACCCAGTGGCCCATGGCATGTGCTGGATTCCCCAGAAACTGGGGTGGCATCCTGCAACCCAGGGACCCCCACAAACCCCTTCCGCCTGCTTTTGGTAAATAAAGTTTTACTGACACGTGACCACGCCTGTTTGTTCCTGCAAAGACAGAACAGATTAGCTGCTGGCCCTTTATGGAGAAGCTCAGCCAACCCCAGCAGGAAGGAAGATTCCTGAAGCTGGCTACTCTGTACAAAGAAGCCTGACCCACAGATGTCGGGACCGGGCGCGAGGTTGGGGCGTGGGGCAGGCAAGACCCAGGTGGTCGTCAGCCCAGCTCAGGTGCCCGGGGGGCCCAGTCAGTCAGGCATCCAACTTGGGCTCAGATCACGATCTCATGGTTCCTGAGTTTGAGCCCCGTGTCGGGCTCTGCGATGTCAGCGCAGGGCCTGCTTGGGATTCTCTCTCTCCCTCTCTCTCTCTGCCCCTCCCCTGCTTGCGCTCGCTCTCAGATTAAATGAACCTGAAAAAAAAAAAAGACGCCTTAAGAACCACCACTTGGCAGACGCTCGGGAAATTCGCCCTCTCCAGCTCCCCAGGCGGCCGGTGCACGCTGGGCCCGTCAGCCCCCCTTGGGCCCTTCTGTCTCACCATCAAAACCTTCCCAAGCCGGGGGCTCGTCGGGCAGCACCGAGGGGCTCGTGTGGGGGCAAAACCGACACCAATTTGGATTTGGAGACTGGGGCCGTGCACTCCCACGAGCCAGGGGAGGCCTCTCCTCCTGGGATTTTGGGGGCTAACCCCTCAATTCCTGTGTCATCCTGGAGCTGGAGGAAGGCTGCGAGGGGCGCAGCGGGCCGAGCCCTGAACCCAGGCTCGCTTAGCCTCCGCGTTCCCGGCCCTCTGCTTCATCCTTTGCCCTGTTCATCTGCAGGAACGCTTGGTTTTCTGGGCTGCATGGTTTCACATTTCAGTAAGGTCTCCAGGGCTGGCCACGACCGGAGGCCACCTAACGCCCCCCACCCCCCTCTGTTCTGGAAAGGAGGAGACACGGCGTGGAAAACAGCAGCAGCAGGAGAGCCCAGCCGCGTGCACACCCCAGGCACTGACGTTCCCACCAGAGGCACCAGGTTCCGAGCGGCTGGGGGCAGGTGCCCCGAGTGGGGGCAGGAAAGCGGGGCCCCTGCTCACAACCCGTGAGCAAGCAGATCGGAGACAGACAGGGAATTGAGGCCACGCCCCACCCTTTCCAAGACCAGGAGGACCCCCAAGCCAGGGGCTCTGCCCCCCACCCCCGGCCCCAGCAGCCCGCAGCCCTCCTGTGGATCCCACTCGTTATGTGATGCAAGGGGAAACGGGGCCCCCAACTGCAGAAACTGGGCCCCCCGTGGATTTCAGACCCGTGACCGACTCCTAACGGAAGAACCCTCGTCCTGCTTCAGGCTCAAGGGGGGACCCATGGTGCATCCGAGTGTGGGGACGGGAGAACCTCCCTAACCTGGGGCCTCCGTGCGGGAAACGGAGACAAAACAGAGACACGCGTGGAACACGGAAGAAAGACCAAGATTCCGGAAGATCCGCAACGTCAGCACCAGCCACGAGGCACCCTCGAGGGAAGGCCGGAGCTGGCGCGGCTCGTGCAGACGAGGTTTCAGGGAGACAGAAAGCCCGCAAAGCGGCAGCGGCGGGAAGGACGCCGCGGGAGGGCGGGAGAGACGGGGCTCGGGGACCACGCACGGAGGGACGTGGCGGGAGACCCACGCCCACAGAGCTGGCCTTCCGCGACACCGGACTCCAAGGCGCAGCCGACCAAGCATTCCTGGGCCCGGACCCCGAGGGCTCGCGGACGACCCCAAACGGGACGGGGACGAGCACCGCACACGCGGTCCTGAGCGCAGAAGACGGGCCAGGGCGGCCCCAGAGACATGGGCGCGGACGGCCGTCAGCCAGGCGAACCCGCTCGAAGGCAGCGGCCGCCTCCCGGCCTCGCGGGTGGGGAAGCAGGGGCATGAAGAGCCCAAGCGGCAGGGTCGGCGCCCCGACGGCCGGGCAGCCCCACAGGACAGGGCGTCCGGTTTCCCCGCTGGGAACGGGAGCTTTGCCGCGGTATTACATGATAAACCCTGGAACAGCCACCCGCGGGGCCGCAGACGGCGCGACCTCCCAGAGCCAATTCCAGAAGGCACACGCCTGCCAGGAGCACGCAAGGAGAGAGCACCAGGGCAGGAGGACCCGCGGAGCACAGAGCGGACGCGCCGGGCAGAGCCACCCGGGGGGGTCGGGATGCGCGTGGGGAAGCCTGGCTCCAAGGCGCCTTCCTGGAGGATGGGCCGGATCGCCCACAAAAACCCCACAGAGGGAGTTCCACGGGCCGTGCCTTGCGGCGGCCAGCACGCACACAGGCCCGACCCACGGACGCAGGAGAAGCCGGCGCCGTGCCTGGTCCTGGACGCGAAACGCGTGGAAACCGCGATCGGGCTGCGCGCCACACCTCTAGGCCGCGAAGCAGGACGACAGAGCAGCCGCCGTGGCAAGAACGGGAGGCTCCGGCCACACCCGGCACAGCACCGGCAACCTCGCATTAGGCAGTCGCGGCACGAACACCCGCTCCCTGCCTGGAAGCCAGAGGTCTCCACGGGAGCCCGACGCCACGACCACCTCTTCCAGACAAACGACAAGTGGGTCTAAAGAGTAACGAGACATGCCTTTCGGTGGCCAGCGAACGAACGCGCACGCGCGCACACACAGCGAGCGGGGGAGGGGAAGAAGTCCGGGGGAGAAGAGCAGTCTGACAGCAGAACCAAGTCCGAAGAAAGGGAGCACGACGAGAGAGGAGGCAGCTTAACCGAGGACGAAGAACGAGAAGAAAGGCCAAGCAGGCTGGGAACCAAGATGTGGCCCGCCTCCCCACACACCACGACCCGTGGCCGCGCGGCTCCTGGAAGGCTAATGCGTCAGCCACCTTCAAACGTCTCCGAAGTGAGATCTTCTCCTGAGAAAACGCCACAGTTGACAGGAGGCAGGGACACAACCTCAACAGGCCCATCGCTGCAGGGCCAAACGTGGCTCGAGAAAGCATCCAAGGCAAAGAGGGCGGAGGGTGGTTCCCCAGCGCCCGCGGTCCCGCCCATCGGAGACTGTTCTGGAGCCGGGTCCAGGCACGGGCCCCACGCACCTTGGGGACATGGGCAAAGTGAGGAACGTCCCAGGGGAGAAAAAGGGCCGAGGACAGTGCCAGGACATGGCAGAGGAGGACCGCCGAGGGCCGGACCACGACGCCCTGACCACACTCACGGATGGCCACGTGTGACCAGAAGGAAACGCCCTGAGACTGATAAACACACACACACCCGTGCGCACACGGGAAGACCTATCTCAGAGCCACAGCCTGCATCAGACCCGGCCCCGCTGACAAGCCGACAGCAGGTGCCGGAGGATGGCCCCGCTGCACCCAGAAAACCAAACCCAGGCAAAACTGCAAATCATTAAGGGGTGTCGACCCGGTCGAAGCAAACAACACGGAAACCTCTCCGACACCTCGACGACCCTCACCGGAGGAGCAGGGGTGGGAAAACAAAAGTATACAAGAACCAACCGCCCCATGCTTCAGCTCCCAAGGTTTATTTTCTTCTTTTAATATTTTATTTACCTTATACCTGAGAGAGCACGCGTGTACAAGCGAGACAGGGGCAGAGAGAGAGGGAGACACAGAATCGGAAGCGGGCTCCAGGCTCCGAGCCATCAGCACAGAGCCTGATGCGGGGCTCGAACTCGTAATGCGGGATCGTGACCTGAGCAGAAGTCGGACGCTCGACCGACTGAGCCCCCCCCCCCCCCCCGCCCCGGGCGAACCTCCAAGGTTTATTGTTAAAGCCCTAAGGGTCAACACAAAAAACCTACAGGGACGGGGAAGGAACCCGGGAAACAGTGCTGTGGAGACAGCTCCTCCCAGAGTCTCCGTGAGTTTCACAGGGTGGGAGCGGGCGCAAAGGGACTATTCCCGAGAGTCTGCGGAGGCACAGCTGAGGGGGGACCGGAGCACCCCGGGAGCACCGGGCGGCCACAGACCGTTCACGGCTGCCCCGCCCGCCCGCCCGCACCCGAGGACGCGCCCTCCCAACCACCCTGAGGCGTCCTGGGCCCGAGTCTCCCGCTGACACACAACACGCTTCTCTCCGCTTGATCTGTCCTGGCGAGTGATCCTTCCCCCGAGCACGACTGTGGCCGCGCCCGCGAGTCCACCCCACCTGCGGGTTTGAGCGCCGGCTTTAACCCAACAGGTAGGTTCGAAGGAATTTCGGCCTCTCCACGCGGCCAGACCGTTTCTACTTCCCGGCCTTTTGTCTCCTCGTTTCACTGCCCTGTTACCACAGAACACGGTCTGTGCTCCCGTCTTTCTTTCTCGTTCGTCAGATTTTGCACTGTGACCGGTATGTGGTCAATCTTCATCAAGGGCGTGTGGTCCGGATGTCCCGGGCCCGGCCTTTCGAGGGCACGTGCTTCTACCAAGGACAGGCCCTCCTCGGAACTACCCGGAAGCTCTTATGTGCCCTCTGCCAGCCTCTCCATCAGTGGCCCAGGCCCGGGGCCGGGGCCGGGACCAGGACCAGGACCAGGACCAGGGCTGGGGGGGGGGGGGGGGGGTTGTCATGAGCAGTCCCAAAGGTGAGCCCACGCGTGCACACGGCTGGGAAGCTAGATCACTAACCGCCCACTTTCGCGTGTGTGCTCCACCCAGGACGGCCAGAAGCTTTCCTGCCCTCCCCCAGCGTTCCCACACACTCCTCTGCCTGACCCAGCAAGGAGCAGGCGCCTCCCCGACCCTCACGTCTGCACTGCTGACTGGACCGCGTCATCTAAGGATTTTTCAGAAGTGGCACCCAGGGTAGGACCCCGTAAACGAACAAGATCCGACCACGTAAAAATAGCCGTAGAACACCGAGACACGCTAAAACTCTCCACCGTTAGCGAGCCATAATTAAGAAAAAAGCTGCAGCCCCCATCACAAAAGACCGACGTCCTTCCCACATAAAGAACTCTGGCAAATCCCAAGAGCAGCACAGGGCAGGGCTAAAGGAAGCTGCCGCGCTGGGCGGTTTCTCGGGACGGTTAATACCCTTGGAGTTTCAGCTTCCCTGTGAGGACTTGCACAGGGTCCAGGCTTTGCGCCCGGAGCATAGTTCGCAAAAACCACCGAAGGCTGTCGTCACCAACACGCGTCACCGCTGCCGGCGTCCCGCTGGTCGGGCAACAACACAGAAGGAAGTGATGCGGCCGGCAACTTGGACGGGTCTCCGGGGAATCCCGCTCGGCCAAAAAAAAAAGCCACTCTCAGAAGGTTCCGTGCCGTACGGTTTCGCGTACGCGACGTTCTCAACGTGACAAAACCGTGAGCCGGATGATGGTAAGTCAGCTGTCGCCAGTGCAGTGGGGACAGGCGGTGGGTCAACGGGCCACACGTGGGGTGAGGCGCCCAGGACCCCCACGCACACCTGTGCAGACACGCGCGTGCACGGCACAGGAGACCAGACGCCGCCGCGCGGTACCGAGGTCAGCTCCCGCACCACGGACGAGGTCGCCGCGGGGGGAGAGGGCTGCCCTCGACCTCCGGGACAGGTCTTCGCAAGTTCCTGTCCGTCGACGAGGAGTTCAAAACAGGTGATGGATTCCCGAAAGGGCTCAAGACAGTAACGGAAAATTCATCAAGTAAGAACTCACGGCCAACACACTTTTGAGAAGTCGGCCAGCCAACCGTCTTTAATCACGTAAACGCCCACTGAAACGGCGGATTCCTGGTCGCCTACCAGGCCGGAGAGCTTTGAGGACGGTGCCGGCTGAGCGCAGGGCCCCGGACGGACGTTCTCGCCGGGAGCTCACCAGGGACACCTTCGGCAGCCAGTGCTGGCGCAGCCCTCACCGGGACCTGGTGCGCAGCGTCTGTCCCGAGTGCCGGAGACCTACCCTGAGCGCGTGTTCTGTCCCCAAGTGCGCAAAGCAGCAAGCCAGGGAAGCCACGCGGGAACGAGCTGTCCCCTGCCCGGCAGCAAGCACTTCCTGACGCCCCGCGCGGCCGGGCCCCCGGTTTCTGGCGCCAGAGAGCTCTCGCCCCAGGCCTTCCCGCAAGGGGGCCAACACAAGTATTCGCCCTTTCGGCGTTTTCCCACCCGGATCCTAACCAGAAAATTCCACCTCCGGTAGGCTGTTTCCACTTCCCTCTTTTTTCCGAAACACAGACTGCGCGGACGGACCCCCAAACACGGCTGCCGCCGGACTCCTCAACCACTCAGCTTCGACCTGAGCCACATTCACAGGCCTCCCACCAGGCCGGCACCACGGACCGCTGCCACACCAGGACGAGGCAGCAGGACCGGAAGGGGCACGGGGCCGGCGCGCCACCAGCCCCCCTGCAAGCACACACCCGCCCCCCCCCCCCCCCCCCCCACTCCCGACAGAGGGGGACCCGCCCCTCTCCCGGGCCTCCAGCGCCAGCAGGGAGAAGCCTCGGTGGGGGCCGGCCCCTGGTCCTCCGGCTCCCCGGTCCCCCCGGTCCTGGGCCCAGAGGGTCCCAAGACACACCCCCATCCCTGTTTACAAAGCACTCACGCCCACAAGCTCACTGAATCATCTGGCCACAGGCAGATGTCCTTTAACAGATGAGAAAACTGAGGCTCAGTCATGCCGCCCACCACAGGTGACACAGCACGTCCTGTGCCTGGGGCGGCAGTGAGGAGCGGCCCTGAAGCTCGGGTCTTGGGGCTCCCCGTCCCACGCCCTGGTGCCCGCTGAAGCGAGGGCTCGGGCCGGAACAACCACACGACACCCATCCAGGGCAGGGGGCGGGGGGAGACGGGGCAAGACCATCCCCGTCCAAAGTGGTCGGGGCAGGGCCAGAGGGCAGGCCAGCCTGGAGGTGCCCCTCGGCTTCGGGGACTCAGGGCTGCTGTCCAAGGAGACACTGAAGAGAAAAGGCAGCGGGGGCAGCGGCCTGGGGGAGGGGAAGGACGAAGGCACGTGCCTGTGCCGTGCATCTCCTCCCAGGAGGCCCCCAGGGCCTGACTGTGTGCCCCCAGCAGAGAAAGGGTAGCACGCCGGCTCCGGGAGAGGTTTCTAGGGGGAGGGGGCGGGATGGCCTGTGGGGACTTCCGTATCCCAGAGAGGACTCTGTCCAGCCCTGCAGCCACTTCCTCAGGCAGAGGGGAAGGCCAGCACCGGCGGGGGATGGGAGGACACAGCACGATGTCCCTCCCTTCGTTGGGGGGGTGGGGGGAGGCTGAGCACAAACCACCCTTGAAAACCCCCTCCTCCAGCCAAAGCACACGGGATGCCCCGATGGAATTCACGGACGACTCCAAGAAAGAATCTTCTATTCCAAATCCCAGAGTCACAGAAAGACACAGTCCCGATCCTGAGACCCCAGAAAGATGGCCAAGTTGCCCAAGTCCTCTCATCTCCCTGAAGGGCTCCCCCAAATCCCACCAAACAGGGTAGACTCCTCAACGTGCACAAGGCATCACTCTCTGCCCAGAGCCCTCCATGGCTCCCACCTCCTGGGCAAAAGCCCAAGTCCTCCCGGAGACCCCAAAGGCCCTGAACAACCTGCACCAGCCCCTTCTCTCTTCCTCTAACACGTCAACCCAGATCCTGCCCCAGGACCTTTGCAAGAGCTGTACCCTCTGCCTTGAACCCTCTGGTCTCCGCTCAAACATCACCTCCTTAGAGACTGTCCCCGACCACCTTGGCTTTGAGACAGTCTCCTCCCTGACCCCTCCTGTGTGTTCCTTGAGCAGAAAAGAACCGTCTGTCCCTCCCCGCAACCACGTCAGGGGCCTTCAGTGCCCGGGGAGGGTAACCAATTCATCCAGGTTTGCCAAAGACCTAGTCTGAATACTCAAAATCCCCAATCCCGGGAACACCCCTGGGTCCTCGGCAGGATGGCTGGTCACCCCAGTGTCAGATGCTGTATACGAGAGACTCGTAACACGAGCTTGGAAAAAAAACAGCCAGAAGCTGGGCCTTTCTCTGGACTCACAAGGTGAGCAAGATTTACAAAACCTAGATTCCGTGTCTCGTATCTTCTGGACCTCAGTTTCCCCCTTCAACTGGAGACCCAAGGCCCACTGAGGCCACGGGGACCTGGGAGGCTCCAGTCCTCACCTCACGTGTGCCCCACTGTAACACAGGCCCCCCACCCCCAGCGGCCCGCCCCCAAACACCTCCTCCTCTGGTTCCGAGTCTGAGAGCGGCTCTGGTCCCGCACCCCCGCCCTGTGCCGCCCCGAGGCAGCGGAGTCCTACCTGAGCCTCCAAACTGGGCACCAGCCAGGGGGGTGGGCCGGCCCTTGCCGTTGGCCCCCGGCAACGGGAACATCTGTGGGAAGAGAGAGAGAAGTGAGTGTGGGGGCTGGGCCGTCCACGGGAGACCCCAGGGGAGAGAAGGCAGAAGGCCCACACTGCACGCAGAAAAGGCCCTTCCAGCAAAGCCCGAAGGCACAGCCCGTGCCAGCGACGGAGATCTGGTAGGGTTTCAAAGCTGTCAGGGCGCCCGGCTAGGGGAGCACACGCCTCGATTCGGGGTTGGGAGTTTACTTAAAAGATGACCGTTTAAAAAAAAAAAAAACAAAAACACCGCCAGAAAAACAAACCCCAAAGCTCTGCTGTCTATGCAGTTTGTTTTGGGGCCGGCGTCACCGATCCCCGCACTTATCTGCCCTTAGAAACGACACCAAGTTTTCCTTAGGTTTCCTCCTGAAGGAGCCGGATCATTCACACTCCACGAGCGTGGGGGCAGCGAGGCGCAGGGGAGCTCAGGCCTTCCCCGAGGCCGGAAGCACCTCCCGTGTGCCCCTGACCCTGAGCAGCACGCAGCCCGGCCACTGGGCGGGAGGAGGGCGGCCTGGGCCAAGTGTCCCCCACATGCCAGATTCTGCACTCAGTGGCTACCCGGGGCCCTCATCACCAGCCTAGGCATCAAGAGAAACTGAGGCCCAAAAGGACAGGAAGCTGGAGGGATGTGGGAAAGGCTGCAGCACCCCGCCCCCCCACAGGTGACTGAGCGGTTCTCCCTAGCGCCTCCGGCCCCTACCCCACCCCCACCCCGTTTACCCGATCGGCGTTAAGTCCCCGGAGATTAAACAGCTTAGCAAGATGAGCCAGGAAAACCCAACATCAACAAACCCCTTTGCCACACAAAAACAAAACCTGTCCCATCCCTGCACCGAGTCTAGGTTCTCTAGATTCCACCTAGGGCCCGAGTGATTACGAGTGGGTGGAATCAGGGCCAGGGGCTCATCGGGGACCTGCTGATGCTCCCACCTCCCACCCCACCCCACCCACCAGGGGGTCAGGGCAGGGGGCCTGCGGGCAGGACTCTCAGGCCAGCACAGCAAGCCTGGGGAGGGCCCCGGTAAGTGGGGTCCTGTCCCCACGCCCCATTCTACAGGAGGGAAACGGAGGCCACGTGCTCACCTGGCCCCGGCGGGCTCAGGAGCAGAGCCTCATGGGAGGCGTGGAGCCTGGCGTGGAGCCTGGCGGGAAGCAGGTTCTCAGTGGGTCTGCGCCCCCTCCTGGGGGCGTGGCTGTGCTCATTCAACTGGCCCAGCCTCCCCAGGGCCCTGTTCTCCCGGAAAAGGCCCCGTTCCACTGGGTAAACTGAGGCCTGCAAGGAGAGATGGGTTGGCCTGAGCCAGGACCGGAAGTCACCCAGCCCCTGGGAGAACGGGGGCCCCACGCCAAGTGTCTGGTTTGTCCTCTAGGGTACCGGGGGCTCCGCGGATGTGGCACTTGCCACCGGGGCACTGGACCCATTCAGCCCTGACAAGGCCCCTCGTACCCTGCAGCCTGCCTTCTCTTCCGTGAGATGGACTCAGGGCCCTGAGCACGTGGGAGGCGGAAACCCCATCACACGAGGGCACCGTGGGCGCACGGGGGCCTCTGCAAGCGTCACCGGACGAGCGATGCCCACGGCACGGCCCCGGCCCCTCATCGGCCTGCTCGGGGGGCGCCCGCTGGAACACCGTGGCTCCCACCTTCCTTCCTCCCGTTCTGACGGCCGCCCCTCCCACCACTTCCCGTGACCCGGCCCCGGCGAGCGTTCCCCTCGGAGGTCTTCTCTTCCAGTCTAAACCCGGCTATTTTAAAAAATGTAAATCAACTCAGTTTCTCGGAGGCAGGCGGGAGGGGGCAGCTCCGGACGGACAGAAGGGGAGGTGGGAGATGAGCCGGGGAGCGGCCTCCGTGCTCCGGCCAGGCCTCCCTCCCTGCAACAGCACGGACGGTGCATGGCAATCCAGCTCCCAGGTCCCTCCAGGGTTGGCACAGAACGCCTTGACCCTCAGTCTCAATTTCCTCACCTGCGAAATGGGTTGTGAGCTGGAAACACGTGCGCGCGAGACGTTTGGACCCACCAAGCACAAGGGGCAGGGGAACCAGGGGCTCGGGGCTCCTGGACAGATGAGGCAAAGGGGCCAGGTCTGAACCCATGCCCACCCCCACCCCAGTCTGTTCCAGCCCAATAGTCTGTGACTTGTCAGTTTAACAAAAAAAAAAAAAAGAAAAGAAAAAAACTGAACCGCACTCTAGGTTACTCAGCCGGGAAAGCAAAAATAAAACGGGGCTTAAAAATGGCTCAAAAATACCAGTACGGCCCTTCCGGAGCTGCAGCCCCTCTGTCCCGTGGGCTGTGTTTTTCCACAGGATGGCTGGTGTCGTTTCGGTTTGGGGACTTTTGTTTTCGACAGGCCTCAGTGGCCGGGGCCTCGTACTGGCAGAGGAGTAAATTCACACTGAAAGCGCCCTCCCCCAACGTTTCAAATCAGTCCAGCGCTTGCCTGGGAGGTGCGGGAGCGGGACAGATGAATCGTGTGCGCACACGCCCGGTGCGGAGTTTCTGAAGAAAACGCTGGCCACCCCGACACTTGGGACAGGTGGCCCACTGCACAGATGGGCAAACGGAGCCCCCTGGTCCTTCACGAGGCGCCCCGGCTCCAGTCACCGAGGGAGCTCTGGCTCCCAGCCTCACCGGGCCCTGCTGAGCTGTGTGACGTCGGGAAGCCAGCACCCCTGGGAAACTCGGTCCAGCCAGGCAGGACACAGGCGTTCCGGGAAGCGTGAGGGAGACTGCCACCCGGGCCTGCCTCCCTGTGACAGCCAGGACAGCAGTGACAGCAGCAGCTCCTGCTACCCTGGGACGCCCACACTCTCCAGATCTCTGACTGCCTGCCCGCTGCTCCCCTCCCGACCGACCATCGCACGAGCCGCCACGCGGATGAATAACCGAGGTCTTAGACCTCCAACACCCGTGTCCCTGCCTCACTCGAAAGGGCCCCCACACCCGTCACCTGGTGCTAGGCACCTTTTTCTTTTTGAGTCCACGCTGGAATAAATAACCCTGATCACACCCGTTTTCCAGATCAGAAGACCAAGGCCGCTGCTTACCCACAACCAATGCACCCCAATTCCCCCAGCCAGCCCCCCGCCAGACCCCTCCGCCCAACCAACTTTGAGGCTCGGCTCTTGACTGCTGGGGTACTTCTGGCGGAAGCCTCTTTCCCAGGAACCCTGGGTGCGCAGACCCACACTGAGGCAGAGGAGGCACCCAGGAAGGCAGGGCCCTGGCTTACCATGCTGAAGTCCAGGAGATCACTGAGCTCCTTGTCCGTGCCCACGGGTGCCATCCTCTGTGGCTGGTTCATTCTCCAGTGGCAATGGTGGGCTCAGGGGGCAGGATGGGCACCTCGGCCCTAGAGACGGCCCTACAAGAGCAGAGGAGACAGACGCACAGAAAAACAGAGAAAAAGAAGAGGTCTGAGTGACCAAAACAAGAGGCAGACAGATGGGGAACGGGGGAGCTATTTAAAAAGCCCTTCCTCTAAAGGCCCCGAGGGCTTGGGTCTTCCCAGAAGGAGCCCCTTCACGACCCTGGGGGTGGGGGCAGGGCAGGCAGGACTGGGTTTGGGCCCCTGGAGACCTCTCCCCAGAGCCCTCAGGGAGTCTGAAGGATGGTGGGGGTGGGGGTCGGGAACCTGCAAACACACACTCCCTAAACTCCCTCCAAGACCACCAGGGAATCAGATTGCAAATTTTAAACTGGATGCAGGATGGGAGTGGTCCCTTCCCCAGTAGGCCAGAACCCGCCCCTCTCCCCGCATCTCTCCTTTCCAACCCCCCCCCCCCCCAGGCTTCCCCACCACCTCTCTCCCACACCCGCCAGGGAAGGGGGAGGGGGGCCCAGGCTGCATCCCAGGGGAAATTTTGTGACCCCACCCCCCCAACAGGCAGCTGTCACAGCGTGCTGAAAACCAGGTTACCCCAAACTCAAAAGCAAAAAGAACTCTCGAACAAAAAAAAAGGCAAGGGAGTTTGGTGGGGTGCCCTGTGCAGAGACCTACCTACAAAGCTTCCCTCCACCCTTAACTTCCTACCCCCACACAGAAAAACAACAGAACTCAAAAAAAGAGAAAAAAAAAAAAAAAACAATCCTAGGTTGTTTTATTGTCACGACGTATCCGGGAATTATTTTTAAGCAACTTTGAAAACATCCCTTGCCTCCCGCTGGAGGGAGGTGGAGAGGGGGTCCCCCAAACCAGGGTTTCCCCCGCACGGTCCCAGGGGCCTCCGCTCTACAACGGGGGTGGAGAGTCACCTGCCTGGCCCCATCCCCCCCAGAGAAGGGAACGGAATACGTCTCCGTCGTCCCGCGGACAGAGCGCGGGGCCCCTCCGGCTTCGGTGCCGAGCTCCCAGGCTGGGGGCGGCCCCACGGAAACCACGGAGGCTGCGGGGGAGAGGGGGTTCCAAGGTCGAGGGAGACCCAACTCCAGGAGCGGAGGAACCCCCGCTTTGTTTGCCAACCAGGGGCGAGGTGTGAAACGGCCGCCCCGGCGCACCCCCTCCCCCAAGTCCTCCCTCTCTCGCAGGGCGTGTGAAACTGACTTTGTTGAGGAGTACGAAACCGCACTTTTTTGTGGGGTGGTTGAAACCGATTTCAGGGCCGACCCGGGGGGGGGGGGGGCACTGGAAACTTGTGGGGTTGTCGCCGGACCTCGGGGGGCTGGAAACGGGCTCGGGGCGCAGAGGGCCCGGCCGCCAGCCCCAGGGGGAGGCCCCCGCGCCCGCGCGCCCCGCCCGCCGCGCCCCGCCCCCACCCCCCCGCCGCGGCCGGTGCAGGCGCGCGGCCCGGGGGCCTTTGAAGCCGGGCCGCCGCCGCCGCCGCCCCGGGCCGCGCTAACGCGGAGCAGATGTTCGCGGCCCCCGCCCCCCCCGCCCGGCCCGGCCCGGCCCTCAACCTGCGCCCGCGGGCCGCGCCGCCGCACCTTCCCCGCCAGACAAAAGGCCGCCCCCCCGCCCCCCACCAACTCCGGCGCCGGCGGAGGGGGCCCCGCCGCGGCCCCGCCCGCCGCGCCGCAAACTTTCGCCAAGTGCGGCCCGGCGGGCGGGGGGCGCGCCGCCGAAAGTTGGAGAACAATGACGCCCGGCCCGCGGCACGGCGGGGGCGAACTCCCGGACGGCGCCCCCGCCCCAACTTCCCCGGGCCCGCGGCGGCGGCTGGGGGGGGGGGGCGGCGGGGGCGGGGGGGGCGACCAACTTCGCACAAAGCCACGGGGCCCGCAGTCCCGGCGTGCTCACCTGCTCGGCGCTGCCCGGCCCGCAGTGCGCGGGGGGCGGCGGCATGAACGGCCCCCCCGGACAAAGGGGCGTCGCGCCGGGCCCCCGAGGGTCGCGCGTGGGCGGCGGCAGCGGCGCGCGTGGCCCGGCCCTCCCCGCGGCCCGCCCCGAGGGGCCCGTGCGCGGCCGGGACGCTGGCGGGGGCGGCGTGTGAGGAGCTCGCGGTGCCCGCCGCCCGCGTCGCTGGGCTCGGTCCGGCCCGCTACGCTCGCGGCCGCCGCCGCTGCCTCATCTTCCTGCGGCGGGAGACATGTTCCGCCCCCCGCCCCGCGCGCTGCCCCGCCCCCGCCAGGCCCCGCCCGCGCCCCGCCCCGCGCCCCGCCCGGCGTCGCTGCGGATCCCTCCGCCGCCGCCGCCCGCTCGGCCCGCGCCGGTCTCCGCGGCTCGCCTTCCAGCGCGCCCGCGGCAGCGGCTGGGGCTCGTGAGGCCCGGGCTCTAGGAGCAGGGGCGCCCGGTCGGGCCTCCAGCAGAAGGCTCGGGGAGGGGGCCGGGACTATCTTCCAGCGCGGAGGCGCACGCAGGATGGAACACAGCCGTGACGCAAGTGGGCGGGGACCGTGAGATGGAAAGATAAGACACGGCAGTAGTGGCCAATCGGAGGGCGCGAAACCGTGATTGGCGGGCTCGTCGGCCATTTCTGGGGCTGCCCCGCCCCCTGTCCCGCCTCCGCGGCGTCTAGCGAAGAAGGAGGTGGGACTCTCGGAGCGTTAGGCCTAGAGAACCGGTGGGGGGGGGGGGGGGGGGGGTTGGGGTTTTATTTGTCAGGTTTGCTTTGCCGCCCGCGCGGCCTCTTGGGCTGGGTCGTGTCTCAGTTCCTAGGGCTGGCCCCTGGTGCTGGCTGTTGAGAGCGGGCATCCATGGCCGGAGGACAGGATTTGGACCCATTTTGTTGGTAGAGCAATGGAAGCCAGCTCTGTTTCAGGGTCAGAGAGGCCCACAGGGAACCCGCACTGTGCGTGCCTCTGACTTGCTGGTTGCTTTGGCCTACCTGATTCTCAAGTTTGCTCATCTGTGAAACGGAATCTGGACGCAAGCCTTTTGGTTCTCAGTGGGCTGTGTCTCTTCTGGGGTCTGAAACTCTTCCCGCCTCCAGGGGCAATTCAGCTTTTGAGGACCACAGACCCTTCAGAAAGGGGATGATAAAATTATAAATGAAAATATGACAAGCTCTGGTGACTTCCTGGGTCCCCAGAAAGCCACATTCCCTTCCAGGCCTGGGAAGAAGCCATCATCCTCCTGGCCCACTGGGCTCTCGCCACCAGGGGCCTCTTTGCTGGTTTGGAAGCTGCCAGACTCCTTTTCACCTCCGGGCGGGCCCCGTTGTCCTTGCCCTGCCCTCTGTCTGGCATGTTTTTCCACTCACACCTGGAAACCCCAAATCACCACAGTTCAGTGCTGCTCCCGGCCCAGGAAGAAAAGAGGGGGTCCAGGGTGAGGAGTGAGTGGAGGGCTCAGGGGCCTCCTAGTAAAGGCACAGGCCTCTCACGCTGCACCCCAAGTAGGCTGACCGGCACCCTGATCCTTTCTAGCTCAGAGAAGCTCCCTGTGCCGCACGCCTGGAGAGGGAGGTGTGGGTCTTGGGGTCTGGGTTCGAATTCCTCATTCCTTCCCGCCTCACTGTGGCCTTGCGCAAATTGTTGACCCTCTCTGGGCCTCCGTTTCCCCCTCAGGAAAATGGAAGGCACAGCGATGGGTACAGAGTCGGTGCCCACAGCTTGTGCCCGCATCCCTCAGCCTCTCCCCACTGGCGGGCCCGCATCTGTGGCAGGGTAGTGGCCCCCTCAGTCCCCAGCTGTTCCGTGTGGCCCGACTCTGACCCCATGAGTCTGTTCCTACTCCGGCATCCCCCTATCCCGGGGAGTTTCTTGAGGACCAGGCTCGCTCAGGGTACATCAGTTCCCCCTTCCCCAAGAATGCTCAGGGTCTAACCCTTAGCGTTGGGGTTAAGGTTCCTGGAGTGGCCCTCAACACACTCACTGCAGGTGGGGGGGAAGATCCATTTGTGGACCATGCAATTATTGAGCACCAACTGGGTGCCTTTCTTGGTGCTAGGCATTGGGCCACAGGGGTGCCTGTGCCCTGCCCAGCACCTGCCCTCCGAGGCAAGATGGGCCATCAGAGGTCCTCCTTTGGTTCCAAATGTGGCTCTTTCCATCCATATGTTTGGCTGTCAGGTGCTCATGCCTGAGAGATTAAACCCATTGTACAGATGAGGATAGCAAGGCTTAGAAAGCTCCTCCCTGGGGCCCGGTCCACCCTGGGGCTCACACCTGCCAGGAGGCCCTCCCGGCACCCACAAGCCACCATTGTCCTCCCTGGGGAGGCCCAGCATGGGCTGAGTCACTGGGTGGAGCAGTCCACGGGGGCCCCCCACGCTGCCACCTCTGCCCAGCCCCGAGGCCTGGGTGAGCCCTACAAGGCCTTGGCATGAGGACAGGCAGCGGGTAGCTGGTGCCAGGGGCCCCTTGAGGCCAGCCCACAGCCCGCCCACCCCTGCCTGCCTGCCTGTGGCCTTTGTTCTCCTCTGGGTGCTCGCCTGCTGGGCCTGGGCAGGCTGGAGCCGGAGCCCTGCCTCCCCACCTGCTTCCTCCTTCCACCCAAGCCACACCCCAGGCCGGGGACCCCACATTGAGGGAGATAACCCTATTTCTGGTTGGCAAAACTAATGCCAAGAACAGATTGTCACCAGCGAGTGGGGGGATAAGGGACAGAACATAGGCATGGTGGTGGAGACTTCGGGAAGAGACACAGAAGGCATACAAGCCACGGTTGTCCACAGAGAGAATGTAATTGACTTTAGGACTTTGGGGGCATCCTCCCGACATGTGTTTTCATTTGTCTCCAAAGTGGGTACCTTCTCCTGGGGTGTGAGCAGACCCCACCCCCACCCCCCGCCACCACTCCTCCCTGCTGTTCAGAAGCCCTGGCAGGATGGAGGGGCACTGTCACTTAAGCCAGACCCCCGGCCCAGTCACCATCCCCAGCGCACACTCACACAGGGGTGATGACGGCCACAGAGGCTGGGGGCTTCTTCGTCCATTCAGGCCCCTACGGAGGGTCCTGACCCAGGCACGTCCACATGCTCGCCCTGACGCCCCTCCCCCGGGGACCTGGGTCAGGGTTCCTTCCTTCCTTCCTTCGTGCATTCTCCCTGGCTTTGGGAGGGAGGTTGGCGTCCATAGGGCCTGATGGTTGGGCCTGGGGCTGGGGGTCTCCCTGGATATACCTCCCTGGAGGTAGGCAGGAGGAAGGAGCTGCTGGCTATGCTGGATGTAAAGGGGTGGGGGGGCGGGGATATAGCTCTAGCCCCTCCCCAGGCACGACTAATCTGGCTCTGGAAGCTGTAAGGTCAAGGAAGGGAGGGGACCCAGTGACCTGCCCAGCCCCTCTTGGGGAGCCAGGGGGCCAGGGGAGCTGGGAACCGGCTGAGAGCGGCCAGCCCCCCAGCCTCATGCCTCCCATTGCCAGGTATCGGTAAATATCCAGAAGGGGCTCTTTATGTGCCCCACAGGCCCCTGACCTCCCTGGGGTGTGTCCCCGGGGCAGTGACACTTGGGTGTGACCAGAAGGATGAGAAGAGTCAGTGGGGGAACCGCAGGGGCAGAGGCTGGGAGATGGGGCCGTGCGTCATGTCTGTGAGGAGCCCTCGAGGCCCACGGGACCTAAGCCCAGAGAAATGGAAAGCAAAGGAGCCAAGGCCAGAGAGGGGTCGGGCCTTAACGGTGAGGGCACTCGAGAGCCATGGCAGGGATTTGAGCAGAAGAGAGATGTGGTCCCTATGGCTGCCCTGTGGCGGGCGGTTCAAGAGGGGAGGGGTGGAGACAGACATCAGGGGGAGAGAAGGGCTGGCCTGTGGGGGTAATGAGCAGCAGACGGGGGTGGGGGGGGGCTCTTGACGGCGTGGGGGTGAGGACACAGCCACCCATCGGCGCTGGTGCGGGGCCACCCTCCGAGCAGGGACATCTCGGCACTGGTGGCAGGAATGACTGGGGCATGGGAAGTTCACGTGCCGTCCGTGCCCAGGCCCCATGGGATGAAGCCAGCGCCCGGCCGGAGGGCTGTGCACCAGGGGCAGCAGGTGAGTGGGTGAATGCCTCAGGGCTGAGCCCCAGCCCCGGACTGAACCCCAACCCCGGCGGGGCCCCCGCTGCGGACCAGACCCAACCACACCGAGCCTCTTTCCCCCGGGCCCCAGCCGCCTCCGAGAGCCGTGCTACCTGCCGAGGGCGGCCCTTCCCCCCTCCTGGCCTGGTGCCTACGGCTCCTGACTCAGGGGCCCCCAGGGCCTGTCCTGCCACATTCCGGGGTGGCCTGTGTAAACACGGGGTGCCTCCTCGGCGGCCCCCATGGGCATTGTTCATCCTAGTTCCCGGGGACCAGGGCGTGGGCAGGGGACAGGGAGCCGGCCGGATTCCCGCCACCTGCCCACGCACCCACCCACGGGGCGGCCCCGCTCACCCCTGCCCCTGGCAGCGAGGGGGCCCTCCTGTCTCTCCCCGGCACGCGAAGGGCAAGCTTCTTCTCCTGGCGTTCTCCAGGTCCCCTGAACTTCACAGACGAGGCGACGCACACAAGCCCATGGCTCAGCTGGGGAAACTGAGGCTCAGGCCCCAGCCCGAGGCTGGCAAGGCTCACACACCGGGTTCGCCTGCCCCGCCAAGCTGTTCCCCGTGCTTCCTGGCGTCTTCCAGAAATGCGGGGAGGGCATTCCCTGCTGCCAGCACCGCACCACTCCAAGGAGCTTGGGTTTCACCCGGCGCTTCTGGGAAGAAGCCAGGAGGGCAGCGTGGTCTCTCTCGGGGCTCACACGGGCGAGCTGGCCCTCAAAGGCCCAGGCTGCTGAGGGTGACCAGGAAGAAGGCGCTGCTGGGTAATTCTGGAGCTGGTGTGGGGACTGCATGCTGCTTCCTGGGTGTGTGCTGAGGGCCACGGGGAGCCCTTGGCGGTTAGCACCCCCCCGCCCTGTACTGGCCACCCTGTCTGGAGCCGGGGCCCCACATGGACTCTTCCCTTACCTGGCTCAGCCCACGCCCCCACCTCACAGCCTCACCAGCCCCCATGCGGCTCCCCAAACAGCTCGTCCTGGCCGTCTGCTCCTCTCATTGTGCCCGGCTAGCTCTTCCTCTCCCTTCAGCTCTCAGCCTGGGTGCCGCCTCCTCCAGGAAGCCTCCCAGAGCAAGCCAGGCCCCACTCCTCTCGTAGGAGTTTTTGCAGTAATCACTGGCTCCCGTGATCACTGGATTAGGGTCCCCCAAGGGCGGGGCGCGAGGCTTTCTTACTCCATGCGGTATGGCGCACGACGGGTGCTCGTGGGTCTGGAGGGTGGCCGTGAAGACAGAGGCAGCGTGGTGTGGGGGGTTCCTGGTTCTTAAGGCCAGGTTTGGGGCCTGGGCGATGGGGTCCAGGGGAGGGAAGGAGCAGATGCCACTGGGCCCAGCTTGCCAACAGATCTGGGTTCAGATTCTGGCTCCGCCATGTTCTGGCTGTATGCCTGGGGCGGAGGCTGCCCCTCCCAGGCCTTGGTTTCCCCTTCTGAAAATCAGGGCTCGGGGAGGTCACCTCCAGGCCCTAACGGCTACTCACACCTCCCTTTCCCTGTGCACACCATACTGCATCTCACTTCGGCCCTGGGCAGTGGTGGCCACTAGAACACCCTTTTTGCAGGTGGGGAAACCGAGGCACAGAGGGATGCGCTCATTTGACCAAAGCCACATGAAGGGTTCAGTGCCCAGGACTGCCCAAGGGAGGGTCCCAGGTGGGTGTCTACTCCTGTTCTACGGGAGGGGCAGGCCAGTGGAGTCACCAGGGTGCTGGCTTTGTATCTGGCACCGTGCCCTAGTTTGTTATGCCCAGCATCTCCTGTACCAAAAGAGTGGGGGCTGTGATTGGCCCCATCGTGCAGAAGAGGACACTGAGGCCCCCCCAAAGCTGAATTAAACCACACGCGCTCCCTCCTGGCTGGGGCTTGACATTGGCCTGACTGCATGTTTGCAAAGAAAATGTAAAAGGTTGCACAAATAGGTCCCAAGAGGCCCAGGGAGGGAGGCAGGCCCTGGTTCTTCCTCTTGGGGGTGATGACCACCCCTCTGTGGGTTCCCAGGCATCTGGGCCCAGGCCTGGCTCCTACTTGCCCTCGTGTAGACAGGAGTTTTCAAATGGCCAGCAGGGAGTGTCTGAGGCGGGATCTGTGGGCGACAGATGCTTGGAGTCACCTGAACTCTCTGTACTCCTAGGATTGGAAGAGTCTCCAAACTGGCAGGCCTCGTGTACCCGTCCCACCTCCTTGCCCTCTTGAGGGGTGGGAAAGGTACAGAGCCAAGATCTATAAAAAGAAAAATCTTCAAATCTGGCTCTATAAAAACTACATGCTTCTGAATCAAACAGACACGCAGCTGAGGTTAGATGAGGTGAGACAGCTGGGGAGAAAAACATTTGTAACACTGTAACAGAGGGATTCATAGCCTTCCTATACAAAGAGTTCCTACAAATCAATAAAAAAACAACAACCCACAAAACAACCATACAGAAAGCCAGGCAAAGAAATGAACATTAGTTCAGGCAAGAAGAAATACAAATGGCAATTAAGGGACAGCAAAAAAGAAGCTTAAAGTCACTCATGTTGAAAGAAATGCAAACAGATACTCAAACAAGAAAACGCCTACTGTCTTTACAACTGGCAAAGTGGTAGACGATTGGTCACGTCCACTAGTGATGAAGCCAAGTGTGGGGGCTGCGTATTTCAATAAAGAAACTCTAAGGGCGCCTGGGTGGCTCAGTCGGTTGAGCGTCCGACTTTGGCCCAGGTCACGATCTCACGGTTCGTGGGTTCGAGCCTCTCGTCAGGCTCTGTGCCGAGGGCTCAGAGCCCGGAGCCTGCTTCTGATTCTGTGTCTCCCTCTCTTTCTGCCCCTCCCTGACTCATGCTCTCTCTCTGTCTCAGAAATAAATAAACATTAAAAGAAAAAATTAAAAAAAAAAAAAAGAAACTCTACATCCCTTTGAACTCCCCCTCCAATTTCAGTCCTAACGCTGATAAATCTGGTAACAATGAGAACACAAGCAGGGATGTGCATTAGAATTGTGGTTTGTGACGGCGAACGCTTGGAAACACTTGGAAACGACCAGGAAGAGAGGACACAGGAGGAGACCACAACGTTACCGGGAATGTCGCCCTTGCCTTACGGCCCATGGGGTCTGCACGCATATCCTGAGCAAGCAAGAGGTCTCAGGTGGACGGCTCGGATGAAATGCAAGTTTGAGACCCACGGCACCATTTTGGGGGTAGAGATTTTGTAAAGGAAAAAAGCATGTATCGAAAAAGTGCAGGAGGAAATGCCCCAGGGCTCAGCGGTTACTCTGGGCGTAGGGGGGGGACTTTCAGTTCTTACTTTATATTTATATTTAAGAAGTGGAATTAGCTGAGAAGTTGGACATTATTTTCTGGGTATGTGTGTGTTGGTATTTTTTAAATGGAAGGAAAGCTCAGTTTTCTGCCTCGCGGCTCAAGTTCTGTAACCCTGCAGAGCCACGGGATGGGGGTGGGTTTCTGCCGGGGGTGTCCCCAACCCCCTCAGTGACAGTGCCCGCTGGGTGCTCCCTGAAGGGGACGGGCCTCCGGCTGCCCTGGGGTCCTCTGGGGGAAAACCCTGGTGCTCCAGGGAGGGTCCCCCCTGCCCCCCCCCCCAGGGATCCCAGAAGGAGCAGAGCACAGGGGGCGTTGCAGAGTCCAGCGAGGCCACGCCCCCACAGAACCCCGGGTTCTTGCCAGTTAGAGGGGATTCGTCTGTGCACCACACACCGAGGTCGAGGGGGAGCCTCCCGGTCCCCGGCAGGTGCTGGGGGAGCATAGAGGGGCAGCCCCTTCACTCAGGGCAGGGACAGCCCCTAGCACTGCCCAGGAGGAACTGGGTCATGTGGGGTCATGGATCCTCTCCTGTGAAGGCCACTGGTCTCAGTTTCCCCGTTTGTACCGAGGCCGGAGGGGCGTCGAGTCCCCGCCTCTGAGCCCCGTAGGTCCCCAGCTCTTGGGTTCTCAGGGCCTGGTCTTCCCTCCCCCGCCCGTGTCCATTTCCTCCCACCCCCAGCCGGCCCCGGGGCAGGACAGAACTCCAGGTGCCAGGCTGGCCCGTGACCTCTCTGTGCCTCATGTTTACGAGGTCTGCAAAGTGGTCATGAAGAGCAAGAAACTCACCCACCAGCTCCTAATCCCCCCGGCCTGTGGTCCGGCTGTGCGAGCAACACCGGGGGCCCAGAGCCGAGCACACAGCCCAGCCCGTGCTGGGGCCTGGGCGGCCCGGAGGGGAGAGAAGGATCCAGGGAGGGGAGCGAGTAGAGGCCAGGCACCTACTATGTGCCCTAGGCCTGGTCTCCCTCCAGCGCTTCTCACCGCGGCTCCTGGGGCCTCGCGTCTCATTCCCACCTCAGGGCCTTTGCACAGCTGGTCCCCTGCCAAGAGCACCCGCCTCCCTCAGCCTCCAGCCTGTCATGCGGGGTTAGTGCCTCGTCTCCTTGCATGTGGCGATACCCACAACTCTCTGATTTGCTTGTTCAGCGCCCCCCACCTCCAGTTCCATTGGGACGGGCCCCGGGCCCGGCCTGGGCCTGGCAGACAGCAGGCACTCAATGCATGGGGAGGACGCGGTGGCCCTCATTTCACAGGTGGGGGACCTGGGGCTCAGAGGGACGGCCTGAGGTCAGATAGAGAGTGGTGCCTGGCCGGGGGGGTGGTAGGGTCCCGGGACAGCTGGTGGGGCCCATCGGAGTGGCCTGAAGGCTGCCATGTGCAGGAGGGAGTGGGGAGGGAAGGAGGGGAGGCAGCAGCTGGCGGCTGGCCCTGGGCCAGCTCTGTCCTCGGCTGGGAGGGGCCTCGTGCTGGGGCGGTCTCTGTCTCTCTGTCTCTGTGACTCTCTTTCTGTGTCTTTGTCTCTGGGTGTCTCTGTCCCTGTCTCTCTCCCTCTCCTGTCTCTCTCTCTCTGCCTGCCTCTATCTCTCCATCTCTGTCTATCTCTCCTTTCCTACTCTTGTCCCCTCACCCCCAGCGGTCAGGGCTGAAGGCTGGGCCCTTCACCTCCACCTGCCTTTGTGAGTGGACAGGACCCGTCCCTGCCTCTGGACTCCCCATCATGGTCCCTAGTCTTCCCCACATGGGGAGCCTGGGAGACACTCCTCATGGGCTGGGGGACCCTGAGCAAGTCTCCCCATTGTGAGGCTCAGTTCACCATCTGTAGAATGTTTGTGGCACCTGGGACTGGATGTGCTGGACATGGGTGCTGGCGGGGAGGCGGGGGGAGGGGATCGCAGGCTGAAGGCCCTGGCCCCTCAGGGCTCGCAGCCAGCCTAGGGGAGAGACGATGACGAAGGAGTCACTTTACAGGCATCCGAAGCTGTCCTGGGGGTCAGAACAAGTGGCCAGAGAGGGTCTCAGGGAGGGGCTATGGAGGCTGGCAGTGGTCTTGGTGGGCTCACGGCTAGTGCAAAGGCCCTGAGGCCCAGGGCCATCCTCAGCCAGGCCTCTGGGTCCCTGACTCCAGGCCACACGGTGAGCTGACGTGCTGACCCTGTGCACTTGCTCCCCAGTTAAGGGCCCCCCCCCCCCCCCCGGCCAGGCCACGGGGAAGGCGGTGGGCAGGGGCTGCGGCAGAGAGCACTGGGGAGAAGCAGAGAGCTGGGCAGCCCCCCACCAGGACGATCCACGGTCCAGATCTACATCTCCCCAACCCTGCCGGCACAGCCATCCCGCCGAACCTCCAAACCTCGCTGACAACAGAATCCATCACTGCAGAAATATCCTGGGGCCTGCGGCTTAATCACTCTCTGATTTGCATTTTTGCATATTAACGACGGCAGAGCAGCTAATTTTGCCGCAGTATTTTAAAGGTGCAGAAACTCTGGAACTGTGCAGGGGGTGAGGACAGGTCCCTCACTCAGCCTGCGGGCTGTGGGCTCCCAGGGATAGGCTCCCTGCTGGTCAGGGACACCGCTGCCCTGGAGTCACAAGGACCCCACCCCTCAGGAGTCACGGTGTCTTCTGCTCTTGAAATCGGGCATCAGCCTCGGCAGCAGCCAGGGGAACGGGATTCTGAAATTTTCCGCGGGTGGCTGCGTCCTAAGCACCCCGTACTGGGAAAGCTTAGGATCAGAATCTGTCTTAAACCTTTGGATTCTGTCGCAGCCTCTGACGGCGCTAGCATCTAAGGCCTCTCTGCAGCTCCGGCAGAGAGCTGCACCCTACATCTGGCCCTGGCGGGCTCTCAGCTCAGCCCCGGGCGTGCCTTTCAGCTCCCACTGGTTGCCCACCTCCGGGCCTTTGCACATGCTGTTCCGTCACCTGCCGTGCTTTTCCTTTTCCAACATCGTCTCTCCGGAGAGGCCCTCGTGCCACCACGCACGGGTCCAGTCCAGTCACCTACACGTCCCCACCGTGAAGCCGGGAAACTTGACCGGCCAGGCCTGTGCTCTGGGTCACACGGGGTCCTCCCAGTGGCCGCAAGGGTGCTGGGCCGCGGAAGGGCTCCGGGAGTAGGGCTGAGGCCTGAGGTGCGCCCTTGGGCTCGTGCTGCCACCTAGTGGGAGGCCGCGGGTCTTCCGCGGAGCCCACACGGCTCTCGGGGGCCCCTGGGAAGCCCCTGGGGAGACGGAGAGACTACCTCGAGGGCTGGACTCCCACGGGCGCGACAGAGGGGCTTCGACGGCGAGGAAGGAAACGGGGGCCGACCCTGCGGCCCCGTCCTCGCCTGACCGCCAGGCGCGCGCGCAGCCCGGCGGGACGCGCAGCACGGCCCGCACCGCGGCCCAAGCCCACCAGGGGGCGCCCGCCGCCCGCGGCAGCCAGGCCCCCCCCCCCAC
The DNA here is from genome assembly GCF_018350215.1 of Panthera leo. Taxonomy (NCBI): domain Eukaryota; kingdom Metazoa; phylum Chordata; class Mammalia; order Carnivora; family Felidae; genus Panthera; species Panthera leo. The sequence continues at coordinate 1,011,482 of NC_056680.1, forward strand.
GCGCGTGCCCGTGCTCCGCGTGAGTGACCGAGGACGCGCGCCCTGGCGCTCCCGTGCACGTGCGTGCACATTGGCGTGTCCGCACGTGCGAGGCCCGCTTGTGTTCGTTCGCGGCTCATCCGCTTACCTGCCCTCAGGGCACAGTCACAGGTGCGCGGCTTCGCGCGCTGCCCAGCGCATCCACGCATGCGCGCGTGCCGGCAAACGTGTCTGTCCGCAGGTTCTGGCATTTTATGCATGTTCACGTCGGTACGTGTCCCAGCTCGGCGTCCCCTCTGGTTAGCGCTGGCCGGCACTTGATCCTCTGCCCCACCGCCTTTCTTTCCTTTGTTGACTGACCCGCCTGTCCTCCCGTGTTGAGCGGTGCTCTCAAGGCACCTCTGGTGTCTGCGCCCGCTGGGCACCCAATAAACCGCTCCGAGGCCCCCAGAGGCATGATTAGGGGGAATCTATGCCCCGCTCCAGCAACCCAGCGGAAGAGGACCAGTTCCGGACGGCCTGCTGAGGGGGGGGGGACCCCGGGGGACCCTCCCCCCCTCTCATAGCCCACCTGCCTCTCCACTCCTCTGGCGTGGGAGGGGCCTCCTCCCTCCTTACCATTCCCTCTCTACCCCACGAACTCCTATTCATACTGCAGGGTCCTGTGGTATTGACCCTTCGCCTAGGACGCGTTCCCTGGCCCCCCCCCCCCCCCCCGGGTGTGAACGCTAGGCGGGCAGGGCATCGGCTTCCCCCCCGGCTCACAGACCTGCTGGGTGAGCTCCGTGGTGGGGTGGTGGCTGCTGTAACTGGGCTCCCAGGCCACGTCTGCAGACAATGGTTCATGAAAGGTGACTTCCAAGGATGGGTGAATGCTGGTTCCCAGACCCCACCCTCGTGGCTGTTAACGCTTAAGAGGCTCTGATGTGAAGCCTGTCCCTCCCTCTCTCTGTCCTTCCCTCTGTCTGTCTCTCCTTCCCTCGCTCCCTCTGTCCCTTCTCTTCCTCTCCTCCCTCGCTCTGTCCCTCTGTCACCCCCTGGCCCTGGCCACCCCTCCAGCCCCCGTGGGCCATCTCCTTGGCAACGGTGGCCACAGGGTCAGCCATTCGATCAATCTCCTCTCACCCCGGAGGCCCCAACCCTGGACCCGGAAGGTGACGAGGAAGTGGGGTCAGGCGTGGGTGTCTGGGTGGGGGGAACGCCGTGGGGTTAGCACAGGGGTCACTCAGACAGAGTGGCGGTGGGGTCAGCAGGGTCAGAGGTCAAGCGAGCCCTGGGCAGGCACTGAAGGTATGACCCTCCCGGGGCGTCCGTTTCCCCAAGGCAGGGGCTCTCTGGCTTACAGCCTCTATGTGGGGCCCAGGCCAGTTCCTCGGAGCCCTCAGGGTGTGTGGGGCATGGCCCCCAGCCAGGCGAGAGCAAGGCCCAGTCCTCACCCCAGTTTACAGCTGGTAACAAGACCACCCCGCCAGGAACCGGTCAGGGCGGAGGCTGGAAACCGGGGCTGCGGACACAGCACGCGGGGCAAGCAGGTTCACATCCCACCCCCTGAGCCGGCTGCCCTCACTGTCCCAGAAGGTTCTGCCATCACTGCCTCTGAGCAGTCCACCATTACTGCTTCTAGCATATTCCATCGTTACTGCTTCTGGAACAGTCCTCCATCATGGCCTCTGGAAGAGTCCACCTTTCCAGTGGTGAGAGGCTCACTGTTCTCGCAAGGCAGGAAGCTGTTAGGGGCCTTTAAGCTTCTCCCTTTCAGAAGCGGGGAGGCAGACAGGCGGGCGGGCAGGGGAAGGTCCCCCAAACACGCCAGGAGGACGTGGCTTTCTCCCGGGTTCTCCACAGCTGCGGGGACAGCTCAGCGGGGCAGCTGGGCGATGTGGGGGCCACAGGGCCCCCCACCTCAGGTCGATCGGCTGGGCCCTGCAGGGACATCGATTGCTAAGTATGTTTGTATAGATCCTGGGACAGGTAGCCTGGGCTTGAAAGGGGAGGGGAGGCAGGGCCAAGGGGGCCCTCTGGGGACCTTGGGGGGCTGAGTGGAGACGCTGGTGGGAGAGGGGGCACCGGCGTGCAGAAGATACCTCATCTGCTCGCTCCCCTTTCTGAGCCGCAGTTTCCCCATCCGGACAAGGGGGAGGGGGTGCAGATGTGGAGGAGGCTTGCAGTGGGTGGGCCTTCTGGGGTCCCCCTTTCCAGAGGAGCCTCCCCCACCCCCCCAGCCGGAGAGGTCAGGCTGCTGGCTCCTGGCCACACAGTCTGGAGGTGGGGGCCGCCGCGCGCTTCGCGGACGCGGGGAGACGGTCTTTCCCCAGAGGCTCCCCCCCCCCCCCCCCCGCCGCAGGCTCCGCGGGACGCTGGCCCCTCCCCGCCAACGGGGCGGGGCTGCTGGCCCTTTAAGAGCCTCGTTTTGGCGCCGCCTCGGGGTTATCGATCGCAGCCTTGGAAACGCGATTAGATTATCCGGCTGGGAACGGCAGCCTGGCGGGGGCCGCGAGGGGGAAGCGCGAGGCTTCTTGTAAACGGCTCCCCGCAGGGCGCGGGGGGCCCGGTGCCCGTGCTCCCCCGGGAGGGGGCGTGGCTAGGCGGTGCCGGGTCTGCGGGTTCGGCCGCCGAGGCGCGAGAGGGGTCCCCTGTAGCCGGGGGGCCTCGCGTACCCCGCCGCATTTATGGAGTGCCTCCTGTATGCCAGGTGTGTGCGGGGCGCACGAAACCAAGAGTCGCTACATAGAAACACGTAATCCGCTCCATTATTATCATTAAACAGTAATACGGCTCAGGAATGTTCCCTGCGGTCCCGTGGAGCCTCTGCGCGCCGCATTTTTTTGGGGGGGGTCTATGATTCCATTATAGAGACGGGGAAACTGAGGCCGGGCCAGAGAAGCTGAGCCAGAACACGCATGCCCCTGCTCGCTCCCCGGGGGACTTCTCTGGTGAGGTCATGTGGAGAGCGACGTTTTGGGGGGCCAGCCGGACCACCGTCCCTACCCCTTTCTGCACCTGCACTCCGGGAGGGGGCTGGCCCCCGGGGGCGGGCAGGACTGAAGGCACATCGACCCCCAGTGTGGACTGAAGAGGCTGCGAATGGGAAGGGGATGAGTGGAGAGGAACTGACCGTCTTCTGGGTGTGGGGCTGGGGGCGGCCACTGCACCAGGTGTCCAAGCATCAGGAGAAAGCTCCACTCACCAGAGGCGCAGACGCTGGCGGGGGGACCCGCCGTGAGCTGTAAGCCCCGGCCTCCACCCACACTCACCCCTGCCAGGCTCTCACAGGCCCAGTTCCAAATGCTCCCACGGCGAACGTTTGCCGATCGACTCTACAACCCAGTTAGCGATAACGGTAACAGTGGTTTAAATCGCAGCTGTTTAGCTTTGGCTTTTGATCACGATCCCGGCCTTGTCTGCCTAAAAACCTCTGTAGGTCAGTTGTTCCCAGCATGTACTGAGTGGGCCGTATGCCCCAGTGACCCACTGTGTCCCCACAATGGCCCCGAGGCCGCAAATAGCACCGACCTGGTCTACAGATGGGGGACAGAGACTCAGGAAGGTGGACACACTTGTTCCTGGAACCCAGGAGACGAAATTCCAAGCCTGAGCCAGCTGTGTCTGATTGTCGGGCTGCCTCTGAGGAAAGAGGCGTGATCATGGGTTTGGAAGGCTCTGAATGGGGGGAAACTGAGGCACAGAGTCACGGAGGGGCCTGAGGGCCTCCCAGAGCTTCAAGGAGAAGCCAGGAGGAACTTCCAGGCAGATGGTGACGATTAGCCAGGCTTGGGCCACAACCACACAGTACAACCGGGAGCCTCCTACCAGACCCTGAAGGGGCCTGACCACTGGGGGAGGGGGCAGGGAGGAGGCGTCTCAGCAGCGGGAGGTCCAGGGAGGGGAGCAGGCTCCTGCCCTGCTACAGGGGGTTCCAGACCTGACAGCCAGAAAGGTCCTACACACAGCAGGAGCTTGATAGATGCAGAGCAAGGCCCTGCCCAGGGCTCCCAGGCCTTGGGGGAGGACCAGAGGAGGGGGGAGGGGGCCCAGCCATGCCGGCTCAGAGCGCCCCCTGCCTCCGCACCGGCCCGGGTGGGGCTCCCCCTCCGTCAGGCTGTCTCCCTCTCTCTCTGCCCTCTGCCCCTCTTTTGTGCTGCCACAGCGGAGGGCCCTGCCTCTCCCACTTCTCAGCTCCGCCTCGGCCCCTCCCAAGTCCCACTCAGGAGCCATTAGCCGGGGCCTCTCCAGGTGCCCCCTCCCCCCGGGCCTCTCCAGGTGCCCCCTCCCCCCGGGCCTCTCCAGGTGCCCCCTCCCTCTCCCCCCCCCACCCCCCCCTGCCTCTCCAGGTGCCCCCTCCCCCCCAAGGGCCTCTCCAGGTGCCCCCCCCAAGGGCCTCTCCAGGTGCCCCCTCCCCCCCAGGGCCTCTCCAGGTGCCCCCTCCCTCCTCCCCCGCCCCCGCCTCTCCAGGTGCCCCCTCCCCCCCAAGGGCCTCTCCAGGTGCCCCCTCCCCCCTCCCCCCCAAGGGCCTCTGCAGGTGCCCCTCCCACCCAGGACCTCTCCAGGAGCCCCCTCCCCCCTCCCCCCCCCAGGGCCTCTCCAGGTGCCCCCTCCCCCCTCCCCCCCACGGCCTCTCCAGGTGCCCCCTCCCCCCTCCCCCCCAGGGCCTCTCCAGGTGCCCCTCCCCCCACAAGGGCCTCTCCAGGAGCCCCCTCCCCCCTCCCCCCCCAGGGCCTCTCCAGGTACCCCCTCCCCCTCCCCCCCAGGGCCTCTCCAGGTGCCCCTCCCCCCACAAGGGCCTCTCCAGGAGCCCCCTCCCCCCTCCCCCCCCAGGGCCTCTCCAGGTGCCCCTCCCCCCACAAGGGCCTCTCCAGGAGCCCCCTCCCCCCTCCCCCCCCAGGGCCTCTCCAGGTGCCCCCCTCCCCCCACAAGGGCCTCTCCAGGTGCCCCCTCCCCACCCAGGACCTCTCCAGGTGCCCCCTCCTCCCTCCCCCCCAGGGCCTCTCCAGGTGCCCCTCCCCCCACAAGGGCCTCTCCAGGAGCCCCCTCCCCCCTCCCCCCCAGGGCCTCTCCAGGAGCCTCCTCCCCCTCCCCCCAGGGCCTCTCCAGGTACCCCCTTCCCCCCCAAGGGCCTCTCCAGTTGTCCCCCCTCCCCCCCAAGGCCTCTCCAGGTGCCCCCTCCCCCCACAAGGGCCTCTCCAGGTGCCCCTCCCCCCACAAGGGCTTCATCAGGTGCCCCCACCAAGGGCCTCCTTTGGAGGGGGGCGCCTGCTGCCATCAGGCCTGCCGCAGAGTTTGTGTCCACGCGGGGCCTCCCTATGGGCCAGGCGCCCGTGGTGGGGACAGGAGCACAGGTGAGCCTCACAGTGTCTGGCGTCTCCTCTCCCTTCTGCCACATCCTCCAGACTGTTCTCCCCCTCACGTCCTGCTAGGGAAACTGAGGCACAGACAAGGCTTTGTCTACGCCAGAGGGGAGACAGAGTTCTTGGCAAAGGGAATAGCAGGGGCCAGGGTCCGGGGCAGGAGGCAGAATGTGGAAGGAAGAAGGAGGCAGCGCTGAGGCCTGGGCCTCTGGGGTCTGCTGGGCTGTGGTGAGGGCTTAGGTCTTTGTCTGGGGCGCACTGGGGAGCCGCAGTGAGGGGGGATGAGGAAGGAACCATGCTTTGACCAGGCCCTCTGGGTGCTGGGGGGGAAGGGACAGTGGGGGCAGGGGGGAGGCAGGGGCCAGGCAGAGCCTGAGCTAGGGCAGAGATAGAGAGACAGGGAGAGATAGGCCAGGTCTGCCTTCCCGCCCAGACCCTGAGCTCCAGGGGGGGGAGCCGGGTGGCCGGGAAGGGGTTCCGGCCAGTGGCCGTGGCCCTGCTGGCCCCTCCGAAGCAGTAATTAAGGGCTCCCGGCGTCCCCGCGGCATGATGTATGTGCGCCTTAACTAATCATTTATTAGGTCACTGATGTTTCGTCAATATTAATTCATTTATTTAAACAACTCGGCTCCGTAATGAAGATGTTGCCCGAGAGGGGAGGCCGGTGGGTGGCGGGCCTTGGCTGCAGGGAGGGGGCTCAGACCCGGGTCTGGGGGTCTCCAGACCACCCCCCACCCCAAGCTGGGCGTGGGGAGCCAGCTGAGGGTGAAACGTCCCGTCCCCGGAGGTCAGGGTTATGCTGACACCCTCCTGGGCCAAAAGGGAGACTGAGGCCAGACCAGAAGATGAGCGGCCTCGAGGCGCCTGGGCAGCCCGTGAGGATGGGCCGCGGACCCCCGCCCTGCTGCCCTGAAGGCGGATCCCAGCTCGGGGGGGCCACCACCTAAAATGCTTTTTCTTAACCCCTGCTGTGCCCAGTGCCCCCCCCCCCCCCCGCCTGCTGGGGGATGTGTCCAGGGGGACATTTCAGAACAAAAGTCATCACATCCTTCCTCTGCTCAAGAGCTGCCTGTGTCTCCCCAGGCGAAGAAACAGGAAGCCCTCTGCCTCTGCTGACCTCCCTGACCCCCACCCTGCGTCCCAGGGGCCCCCATCACGTCTCTATCACCACTTGTCTTGGCGAGTTATTTGTTGAAAACCTCTTTGTCATCTGCTTTCCCCACCAGCCTCGCCTCGGGGAGGGAAAGGACACCGTCCCAGCGTGTTGGTGACACTCAGCAAACGCCCCCTCCCCCGCAGCAGGCACTTGGGGGGCCCCGGTAATTTCACCGCACTGCTAACGGTTCCTGGCGCACCCGGGGGAGGGGCCCTCCCGAGTCTGCTTCTGGAGGCACCGGCCGGGAGGGCCCCCGTGACCTGACGGCTGAGCGCCAGTCCTTTGCCCGTGGCAGTGACCACTGTGCGGTGCGTCCCTCACAGCCCCTCACTTTGAGGACAACCCGCCTCACCGAGCGAGCCTGGTCTTGGGGTCGTCTTGCGGGGACCCCGCACCGAGATGCCATGACTGCAGTGTCTGAGGTCCCCGAACAGGAGATACGCATCGTGAGGGGTTCCGCGTCCTTCCTCGGATTCTGCCACGTAACAAATACACGTAGGGGCGTCTGGTGGCGAAGCGGGTGAAGCGTCCGACTCTTGATCTCAGCTCAGATCGTGATCTCTCGTGACGTCGAACCCCGTGGCGGGCAGTGTGGAGCCTGCTTAGGATTCTCTCTCTCTCTCTCTCTCTCTCTCTCTCTCTGTCTCTCTCTCTGCCCCTCCCCTGCTCGCGATCTCTCTCGCTCTCTCTCTCCCAAAGTAAATAAACATAAAAAAATTATCAAATGCATGTAGAAATCAGACACTTACTGGCAAACACAGAAGTGAGGGTGGGAAGCAGGACGCAAAGAGGCCCAGATTCCGGGTCCCCGGGATTCCCGGATGTCAGAATCCCCAGGTAGGAGGATTTGGGAATTTCAGGATTTCGGGAGCTCAGGATACTATGAACTTCGGAGTCTGTTTCTTTATTCTCCCCTGGAGGTAAACACGGACTCTGGAGGGGGAGGACACTTCTCTCCTGAGGGATCTGGGGCCCCTCTGGCACCAGGGGAGGGGGCAGCACTGGCTTTCCTTCGCGAGGCTTGAGGACTTGATCGGCCGGCGGGCCCGAGGCTGTGGCTACGACGGGTGACTGTGGCTGCGGCCACCGTCGTGACAAGGACGACTGACACCTTCCTCTTGGTACCCGCAGCCACCAACACAATCATCGGACCATCATCGTCCCCTTTGCACAGAAGGGGACACTGAGGCATGGGCGGGTAGGTAGATGACAGAGGTTACACGGATAGCCAATGTCGAGGCCCGAATTCAGACACCGAGTTGGGATTCATGATCTTCGTCTCTCCCCACGCAGGCCATTGTTAACACCTTCATCTACCAGGGCCCTCTCCTGCTCTACAACCTGCCAGGGCTCCCACTGCCCACAGTGTCAGATCCTGGGGCCTCAGCGCACACAGTTCCCTCCACCTGTCCCCCGGCCCTGCAGGCCGAGCTTGGGCCCTGCCCTGGGACCAGGAGTCTTGACTCTGGGGAGCCTCAGCTCACCCCCTCAAAGGGCACGTGCGAGGGGTCCGGGGAGGCCGACCAGCAGCTCTCTCCGCCCACCCGGCTGCAGCCTCTCATCGAGGCTCTGGTCCAGCAGTGCCTGTTGTACAGATGGGGAAACTGAGGCCCAAAAGTTAGCAGGCTTACCTAGCAGGCACTGGTAACAGCAAAGCAGCAATAATAATACCCCCCTATGGGGTTGTTGTGAGGCTTATGCTGGTCGTTCAATCGCCCACCTATACACCCAGGGGCATCGCTCTGGCCACGGGCCCGTGTGGAGCCCCAGCTGCTGACTCCAGGCAGGGCAGAGGCAGAGATGGACACGGGCATTCCCAGCCCTGTGGGGTCAGGGTGGGGTGAGGGGGGAGAGTCAGAGAAGGGCTGAGGGTCTGGCCTGGGCGGGGAGGGCCGCAGGGAGGAGGAGCCTGAGGGAAGACAGAGGGGGCGTTCGCTAAGAAGAGGGCAGGGAGTTCCTGGTGGCGGGGTCAGCACGTGCAAAGGCCCGGAGGTACGGAGAGGCGCCCCCAGAGATCCCGCTGTGGCAGGAGCAGGCGGGGCTCGGGCCGGTGTTCCAGGGCCTGGTAAGGCTCCACGCTCCTTGGGGAGGGCACAGGGGAGCCACAGAACGTCTCGAGCAGGGGAGGGATGTGCCCCTAATTTGGCCTCCAGATTTATAACTCCACTGGCCGACCACCTGCTGTGTACCAGCCTTTGTCCCCCTCTCACATGTGACGTCACGCCGAGGCCGGAACCGGCGCTGTGGGCCTCAGTCTGTGCACCGAGCGAGGGCCTCCCGCGCCTCGCAGCTGGGGGTTGTCGAAGCTGGTGGGAGTCGGGGGGGGCGGCGGCCGGGGGACGGTGGCGGTTCGGTCCCGGGCCGGGCCGGGGTCTCCCTGACGCCCGCCGGGTAGCGAGCCCCGCGGTGCTGCGGGAGGCGGGCCCAGGGCGTTGAAGCTAACTTCCTCTTAAGCAGACTTAATTAGTGTTCTCGGGTCCCACATAAATTAAGCGTGGCCGGCCACGGAGGCCGGAGCGCCCGATCGATGGGCAGCTGATGACAAGGAACCCGGTCAGGTCGCTCCGCCTGATAACGGCTCACGACGTTATCTTCTCCAAGCAGGCCTGGGGGCCCGAGATCTGGCTGCGCCGCAGCCCCTCTCTGAGCCTCAGTTTCCACATCTGTGAAATGGGGCGAGCCTCCGCGGCTTCTTTGTCCTTTCCCTGATGGGAGCGGTCACGAGAGCCTGGGCTTTGAGCCCCAGAACCTAGTTCAGCCACGTCCTGAGGCACCTCCGTCTCCGAGGGCTGGGATTTGGCGGCTGGACAGCTGTGGCATAGATGATGCGCCTGCTGTATCTGGAGGAGGAGGAGGCCGGGAGAGGCCGGGAATCCTCCAGAAGGTCCTGTGCCCCACACTCTCTCAGGGAAGAGGTCCCCCAAGTCTTTGGGAGTCAGTAGGCTGGAAAAGGTTGGGCGGGGGGTGGGGTCCCGGGTGCGGGCAGCTCACGGGCCATCCCTCTGGACAAACCTCATCTAGCAGATCCCCAGAGGGCCAGGCAGGGTCTCCACGAGCACTGTGAGTGGGACCGAGACCCGGCATTCGGGCGTGTCTACACAGATATACCAAGAATACCCCCTGGGCGCTGACCCCTGGGCTGGGTGCTGGGAGCAAGGCAGTGACCACATGGGAGTGACCTCTTTCTGTGGTAGAGACAACCCAACGAATGTCCGATTAGAAAAGCGGAGGGTTCAGGGAGGGCTTCTTGGAGGTGGGGACATGGGCTGAGACCTGGAGGAAGAAGGGCTGACGGGGAGGCGTGGCCAAGGGCAAAGCGATGCCACCAGGAAGGGACGAAGAGTGGGGAAGGTACGCAGAGGCCCCAGAAAGGCCTGAAACTTGGAAGGATTCCGGAACCGAGAGGAAAGGAGGGTCCACAGTGGCCTTGGGGGAGCGTGACTAAACAGGGTGCTGATGTCAGCCCACGGGATCGGGGGCGTGGTCTGTGTGGGGGCGTGGCCTGGGCCAAGGCGACCATCAGACAAGGTCTCCCCTCTTTGAGGGCCAGGGCTTAAGTAGCAAATACTCCCCCACAGGGACACCTCTACCCAGAGGCCAGTGGCATATACAACTGGACACAGACTGCCTCTGGGCTCGTGGGGCCAAAATGGGGCCCGAGGGAGGGGAGCGGGGCTGGGCAGAGGACCCCAAAGGGGGCTTTGGAGGCTCTGCTTGGGAGGCAGGGAGAACCCCCCCCCCCACCAAGGAGAGGGCTTTCAAGGAGGAGAAGGAGCTGGCTAAGTGACAGGAAGACATGTGCAAAGGTCCTGAGGCAGGCACAGCAAAGAGGCTTGTTTGGTGGGGCTGGGGACTGGGAGAGCTCCAGAGATGGGGCGGAGGGGCGCCTGGGCGGCTCGGTCGGTTAAGCGTCTGACTGTTGATCTCGGCTCAGGTCATGATCTCACGGTTTGTGAGTTTGAGCCCCACACAGGCTCTGTGCTGACAGCTCAGAGCCTGCTTGGGATTCTCTCTCTCTCTCGACCTCTGCCGCTCCCCTGCTCGCTCTCTCTGTCTCTCTCAAAATAAACACATAAACTGAAACAGCTTTCAAAGATCAGGTGGAAAGGTAAGGGGTCGGGGCAGGGACGGGGCTTTACCGAGAAGGGAGGGAACACGGGGGCCCCCGCGGGTGTGGAAGAGGCAAGCGCATAGTTTTCCTTTGGAAAAAGCTCTCCTGGTGCCTTTTGGAGGCTGCCAGGGGTGGGAGGGAAGGAAGGAGGAGATCCAGGCGGAAAACAAGGGGCACCACGAGGTAGGGAGAAGCGGCCGGAGCGGGAGGCACAGGTGGTCTGTCCCTGCCCCGCCTGTCACAACCGCCTGAGCCCCGATCGCGGTGGCTCCCGGCTGTTGGGAATTATTTTTCATAAACATACTTCAGGCCCAGCCTCTCAGCTGCATGGGGTCTGAGGGCAGCGGGCAGCTCAGCCAGGCCTCAAAGCAAAGTGTTCCGGCCCCGCATCAAACATGCGGCCCGGGGTGGGGGGCTGGCTCCCCACCCGGGCTGGCCTCGGTTTACTCACCTGTGCAGTGGGCCTTCATACAGACCAGCCAGGAAAAGAAGTCGCTGATGGCGGCTGTGCGGGCAGGGTGCGAATCCTCTTGAGAGCACGGTCTCCCTCTCCGGGCCTCAGTTTCCCCATCTGGGTCCGGTTGAGTACCAGGCAAACAACGACAGTAATAACAGCACCTGGCAGGGGCTGGGAGAAATGCCGGCTTTGCCTGGGGGTCGGGGAGCAGCGCTGCCCCTCCCCTCGATGGCACCCGAGCCTCTCCAAACCCACGTGAATGGCCTGCAGTGGTCTCCCGCTTTTGAGCCTCAGTTTCCCCAACTGTGAGACGGCCACGGCAGACTGGCACGCGTCTCCCTGAGCCGGGAACATTCCCTCGCCCATTCTGAGCACAGCTTCTCCCGCAGCCTGGCGCCCCTCCCCCCGCCATGCTGCTTGCACCCCCGAGGGGCAGGGGACTCACCCCCTCCCCAGAGCCCTTGGGGGTTTGGTATATGTCAGGCCGGGGCCCGGAGACAGACCTGGGGGAGGCAGTTCTGAGAAGAGGTGGAAACAGTTCTCAGAAAGCCCGAGACCCTGAGGGATTCCTTCCTTCTCAGAAACAGCCCCCCACCCCCCCCCCCCCCCCGCCACCGACTCAGACGTCTGGGCAGAAGTCTGGGTGGGCACGGGCAGGCGACGCCCCTACGTCTCTTCCCCTACGTGACATCGTCCCCCCCAGTCCGCGTCTCCCGCCTCCTGCCTGTCCCCCAGGGGTCCCCCCCTGCCCTGCCACCCACACCCCTCCTCAGTGCCCCTCATCGTCCCGAGTCAGGGCCCCTCCCGGCCTGTCCTGAGTGCCTCTCGTCCCTCCCTGATGACGAGGGCTCATCCCCTTTGCCGCCAGGCCCGTGAATCCCGCGTTCACCTCCATCGGCGCAAACTTGGGGCGCTCCGGCCCCGCCTCACCCACCGTCCAGGCCGTGGGACCTGAATCCTCTCCTCCCCCAGGCCCGAGGCTGGGACTGGACACAGGCGGCCCCTCCAGGGTGGGGCATCTGCCTCCCCTCCCGTGAGAAACGGACTCAGCCCAGGGGCCCCCCAGTGTGCTGGCCGGTCCTGGAGCAGTGGGGCTGCCTTGACGTCTGGACCGGGAAGCCCCCCCGCCCCCCCAGGCCTGCTCACCCAGGCCTCTGGAGCAGGTGCTTACCCTTGTTCAAATGCTGGCTCCCCTAAGTCCTCACGTGTCCCCAGTCACCCGGCGTCCGCAGAAGCAAGGGGGCCTCTGGGCACCTGGTGGGGCTGAGACGCAGGAGCCCCTGTTAGGGAGAAGGCTCTGGAAGGAGGAGACGGAGCACCCCCTGCCTTCCGCCCGGCCCCACTCGGCTCTCCCACGGGTGACCGGCCCCGAGAACGCCCTCCGCCCTGGCGGCCACATCCCCCTCGGCGGCTGCATGCAAAAAGCGAGGCGACGTGGGCGGGATGGAAAGCTGACCACGAAAGCAAACAATCCGATGCTTTCCAGTGCGTTCGCGTCCCCTCGACCCGATCCCGGAACAGGCCGTGTTTGTCCATCTGTCCGAGGCTGGACACGGCCCCCCCCCCCCACCCCCCGGCCGGTGGGGCTGTGAACAAGCGAGCACAGCATTCTGCCCGCGTCCCTGTGTTCGATCCCCGGCACCGATGCCCGGGAGCCGAACCACTGGCTCGCGTGGCGACTATACCTGCCTTTTAGAGGAGCCACCAGACTTTCCACGCCGGCTGCCCCGTCAGGGCCCCCGGGAAAGAATAGCCCCCTGAGAAAATGCGTGTGTGACCCCGAGGCTTGGCGAGGTGGGTCCTCCGCTCGGCCCCACCGTCACGCGGACCTCCACCAAGCCCTGCTTGTCTTTCGCCTCAGTTTCCCCATCTGAGCAGAGGGCTCGCGCCAGGCCTGGGCGTAGCGGCTAGTGCGTTATCTGAAGGATCGGTGTGCCGGAGCCCGTGGTTCGGGAGGACGAGACAGGCTCCTCTCCTCCAGGCCGTGCAGGTTTCGGGTGCGGGACTGTCCTCTGGCTTAGCTGCTTAAGCCACACACGCTGGTTCTCTGACGGCTCTGGGCTCCGAAGTCCCCTCCTCATCCTCAGGGCCAGCAGCCCGGGGTCCGCCCGGCTCTCTGCCTCCCTCTTGTGAGGACGCCGGGCCCCCCCGGGCACCCAGAGTCACCCCCGCCTCAGGGGCCTTGACAAGCTCCCCTCTGCTGCACGAGGGGACATTTCACAGGTCCTGGGATCGGGGACGAATGTCTTTGGGGCCACTGTTCAGCCACCACAGAGGACTGCCTGCCCCTAAACGCCCCTCAGCCCTGCTCCTACCTTGGGCCTAGGACACCGTCATAGCACTTTGATCCCCTGGGACTTGCTGATCTCCAACTTCCTCCGCTCACTCACTCACGGAGCGAGCATTTATTGAGCGCCTGCTGTGTACCGGGGCTCTCCAGCAGGGTGGCTTCGTGGGCCTGCGACCTGTGCAGTTGCCCAGGGCTCCATGCTTGGTTTAGCCCTCTGCCGTCACCATCTTGAAATTCTTGACTAATTTGATCTTGGAACTTGTGTTCGTCAGCAGAGCCCGTTGGGACACGGGAGCGGGACAGAGGCCCAGGTTGCCCGCCCTCTACTCCCTGCTTCTCCACACGCACCTGCCCGCTTCTACAGTGTTGGCGGAATGTTCACACGTCCACGCTGTCCACAGTGAAATGAAAACAGCTCGGTTGGTTTTGCACAGCGTCTCGCCCGTTCTGGTAGGAACAGCACAGGGAGGGGCGCACCAGCCACAAGCTACAACGGGTGCAATTTCGGTGACTCCGTACGGACGAATGACACGCTCTTCTGTTTCTTTGCATTGAAAATCGGCATCGCGGGGTGCCTGGGGGGCTCCGTCGGTTAAGCATCGACTTCGGCTCAGGTCATGATCTCGCGGTCCGTGAGTTCGAGCCCCGCGTCGGGCTCTGTGCTGACAGCTCGGAGCCCGGAGCCTGCTTCGGATTCTGTGTCTCCCTCTCTCTGACCCTCCCCCGTTCATGCTCTGTCTCTCTCTCTGTCTCAAAAATAAATAAACGTTAAAAAAAATTAAAAAAAAAAGAGTAAAATCCGCATCGCACAACAGAAATGGTAACGTTCCTGCTGGTGGTTCCGATGTCCGATTTTTCCTTATTGAAGCGACGTGGCATAGCAAATGGAAAAACAACCACGGCAGGTGGAGACAGAGAGAGACGCCGGAAGACAGAGAAAAGCCTTACATTTTAGCACCTTGAAGGACACTTTTTGCCTTCGGAACATTTTCGCCTTGCGGGAGCCCTGCAAAGTGAGTGGCCGGCCGGGCGGTGTGCACGGGGCGCTGGGGACACTTGTGAGCAGACGCAGCCCAGACGTCCTGGCGGGGGAGACAGACAGGAGATAAATGAATGTTTCAAATGAAAGGTGTGCGAGAAGGCAGCGTGAGCTGTGGAGAGAGTCCAGGGGCAGGGAGATTGGGGAGGCTCAGGTCACCTGTTGAATCTATGTATTTGTGACACTTAATTTTTAAAAATTTTTTAATTTACTTTTTCTTTTAGAGAGAGAACATGAGTGGCGGAGAGGGGCAGAGGGGGAGAGAGAGAGAGAGAGAGAGGATCTCAAGCAACCTAAATGCTCAGCATGGACCTGATGTGGGGCTCAATCCCACGACCCTGAAATCAAGGGTCAGACGCTGAACTGACTGGGCCACCCAGGTGCCCCGGGATTTGTGACATTTCTTTGATGCTTACCTGTTATGTACAGTAATATGGCATATCAAGTTGCTTGAGAAGAAGGGCCTGCTTCTTTGTCTCAGGCCAGCCTCCCTGCGAGTTTGAAGTGTGTCCCTACAGGGCCAAGCCCACGGCCTTCTGCCTTCTCAGCAACGGAGGGAAGGATTTCTCCTTCTGGAGCTGACCGAAAAGTCCCAGGGAAGGTTTTGAGTGGCCAGCATGGCTCACACGTCCATGTCTGGACCAATCACCACAGCCAGGAGCAGGAGATACTCCGTGATTGGCTGGCTTGTGTAAGGTACCCATTTCCATGGCTAAGACGTGATGTAGAAAGATCACCAAGATCCGTGGTGGAGTGGGTTAGGGCGTGGGAAGGCGGAGGAGGAGGTATGATCAAAGTCTCTGCTTGGGACCCAGATTGGATTCAGAGAGAAGGGGGTTTGGGGGCTGGGGCCGTGAGGGATGAGTAAGAGTTTGCCTAGTAAAGGTGTAGCAGAGGGAAAAGCATCAATGAAAGAGAGAGAGCAGAGCTGTAAAAGGGGGCAGTGTTGGAAACAGGCTAAGCCAAATCCTTGAAAAGCCTTCTATGCCAAGCCAGGGGAGCAGGACCTTTATCCCCGGGCAGTAAGGAGGCACAGAAAAGTTTCAGAGCAGGGGAGGTATGTACCAATTCTCCAAGCGAGAAAGAGCCCCCCGAAGTCAGTGTCGGGTGTTCTAGATCAAGAGTCAGCAAACAGCGACTGGAGGGCCGAATGTGGCCCTTGGCCTGTTCTTATGAATAAAGTTTTATTGCCACAGAGCCACGCCCACTCAGTCATTTATCGTCTCTGGTGTCTTCACTGCGAGGACAGAACTGAGTAGTCCTAACAGAGACTGTCTCACTAGGCTGGCCCTTGAAGCCTGGTCCAGAGGAGTGAGGACACAGGTAGGAGACCCAAGAGGGGGTGGGGCCGTGGGGGGCTTCAGAGGGAGCATGTTCCAGGGGCACTCGGAAGGCAAGAGGGAGGGCGTTGGAGGGACTGAATGTGGAGGCTGGGGGGTCAGGAGACAGCGTTTCTAGCCGGAAGATGGGTACACAGCAGGGCCGTCACTGACGGGGACCCAGAAGGATGCTGAGGCCAGGTAAGCCAGGTGCGTCACAGGCCTGGGACAAAGGAGGGGCTCTCGGGAGGGCTTGGGGTGGCAGTGCGGGCCTGGAATCTTCCGTGGGGCCTGGTGGCCTGGGTCAAGGCCTCCAGCGAGCCCCGGGGTGGGGGTGGGGTTGCTGCTGGCTATCTTCAGAACGGCCCCACCGTGCTGGAGCTCACTGGCAGCTTACAGGGCCTCCAAGGCCCCACGGCCGGGACGTTCCAGCCTCCTGAGCTACCCTGCATGGAAGGCAGACACCGGACGTGGAAACTTCCTCGAGTGCCCACCCGACTGTCCCCGGGGCCGCTGCAGGGTCCGGAAGGGCCTGAGTTACCGGAGGATGTTCTGTGCCAGGGAGCCCCACGGGCCATTATCTCCGGGGCTTCCCGGGCAGGCGCCGACTGGGGGGCATTTAAGAGCCGGGGCTGAGGCGTCCGCTGAGACCTGGCGTGGTGGGGGCGAGGCCGCGGCAGGGCTTGCGTCCAGCTCGGCACAGCTCTGGGTAACGGCCACAGGCCTGGAGGCTTCGGCCGCATACGATGGGACCCTCACCTGCCCGTGATGCTCGGTCCAGCCCCAACTACGCCCTGCAGACGCTCAGGGGCCCCTGAACTTCTCCCGATGGCCTCCCCTGACCCAGCAACAGAGCACTCAGCCTGCGCCCCCTGGGGCCTCCCCCTGGCTCCCCGTGCCCTGCCTGGCACCGTCCCGGGTGCTCTGAGGATGCCCGGAAGGATGGGCCGTGGGGACCGCAGTCTGATCGATAGCCCCGTCAGCCGCCCGGGGCGGGCGGAAGCCAGACGCGGGTGGCCGCCTGCTGTCTCCCACTCCACCCTCCGGGAAGGCGGATGAGACTCGAGACCCTCTTGAGCGAAGCCGGGCACCCGCCTGCCACCCGGCACCCCTATCTGCCGTGGAAGGACCCAGTTCCTGAATTGCCCCAAAGGGCCGCGCTGCAGGCCTCCACCGAAGCCTTTAATAGCCTGGGCCTAATGTTTTATTGTTGGTTTTAAAAGTGTAATTAGTTCAAGTGTAAACAGAAAAACCTGCTTAATTAAGAATTTTTAAACAGGGGCATAAAGCGCTAGCGGAAACGTTGGCGAACCCCGAGCTGCTTTCATAAAATCGATCGGGAAGAGGCTCCGGGCGCGGGGCCGGGCAGGGTGGGGGCGCGGGGGGAGCCGGAGAGCCTTCCGGAGGATGCCGTTCGCCCGCCCGGGCGCGGGCCCCGGGGACCCGAGGCTTTACGATCGGGGTCTCGGGACCGGTGCCTAATGATTTTTACGCATTAATGGAGATGACAGTTGGCCAAGACAGGCTGTTTAAGAAGCCTTTATGGGTGGCTTGGAGCCGAGTCCCGCGCCCCCGAGGCCGGCTGGTGGCGGAACCCCCTCCGCGGCCAGGGAGGCCCTCACGGGCCTGGGCTCCTTGCGCTGCTTGGCGGGGCGCGCTCCCGATGTGGCGCGTGGGCGCACGCATGCGCACGTTACAGTGGACGGAGGCTCGGTGATCGCGGATCGCGGGGGCCGATCGGGCCCGTCCCCTGCGCGGGTCCACGTCTCTGGGTGTCAAGGGCTTCGACATCCCCCTCCCCCTCCGTGCAGGCAGCGCCCGCCCGCCCTCCCCCAGGGATGGGGCCGTGTCCCCAGTGGCGCTGGAGGATTGGTCCAAATCAGGGCCGCAGAGGAGAGCTGTGAGGTCCGACCCGTGGGGAGTCGTGGCCGGGCCTGTCGCCCATCGCCGGGAGGTCATGAAGGCCTCGAGTTGGGTGCAACAACTCGCCCCACCTGGGAGTTTGGCTGTTGCAAGCACCAGGGGGCTTGAGACGCAGGAGAAAAGTTCCAGAGGGCGGAGAGGTGGATGGCACCGCCCCAGTGTAGCCTCGAGCTGGGGGACAGGTGGGCAGGGCGTGGGGCGTGGGCTCTGGCCCAGGCTCAGGTCTGTGCCCCCCCCTCCCCTCCCCCTCCCCCCCTGCCGCGGTGACTTTCTGAGAATGAGAATAGCGGGCACTGTGAGGGGTTGACAGACGGAGGCCGGCGGTGGGGGCCCCACTTGCAGCCTCGGGGCCTCGCGGTCGGGGGTGGTCTGGTGGTCCTCTTCACCTCCGCTCCCCCAAGGCCCTCCTCGGGTCTGCCCAGCCCCGCTCCTGAGGACGGGGGTAGGGGGTAGCAGCTGCCTGAAGGAGGTCCTTGCACGCCAGGAGGCGAGCGGAGGACGATGCCACTCTGGCTGCATCCCGGGTGTCGGATCCGGCAGCGCAGGCTCCCGGGCCTGAGCTTGGAGCCACGGAGCCCCCTGGAGACCGGCTGGGAGGGTCCAGGGCCAAGGCCCCCAGAAAGAGACCCTCTGTTTCCGGAGCAAAGACGCCACCTGCAGGGGCCCGGCCCTCCAGTGCCGGCAGTCTGGGCAGGAGGGGGCTCAGTGGACGCCTTCTGAGTGATCACAGTGGGTCAGGGGAGGGGGGCCCAGGACCTTGGCCTTCCACTGCCCCACCTCTATTCCTAAAGGACAGAGATGTCCCTATCGTCAGGGGTGCCTGGGCTGTCCCTCGAGGTAGTGGCTGCTCCCAAAGCATCATAACGATTATAATGCAGGAAGGGAGGCTAGCGGCCCGCGCTGAGGCCACCGCCTGCAGCCCCGCCTGCTCTCAGCCGCAGCAACCACCGCAAATCAATAGCTGGTGAGGCAGCCGGAAGGGGGATTTCTGTCCTCCGATTGGGAGGTGAACGCAGGGGCTGGGTGTGCTGGGTGCCCAGCAGGGCCTCGGGCCGGCAGGCAGGGCCCCGGCCTCGCCTCGCAGCGTTCCGTGGGTCTCTTACTTCGCTGTCTCTGTGCTTCTGTGTCTCTTCTGGCTCTCTCTGTCTCTCTCTCAGAACCTGAACTAGGCCCTGAGATCTCCCTGAGAAAGTGCCCCCGGGAGCCACATGCCCAGGCCTCCCAGGTGAGCCCATCCCAGGAAGGGGCCGAGCCAGCCACCCCCTCCCCCTCCCCCACGCCACGGTCTGCGGGACCCCACCTTGGCCCTGGTTGTGTCTCCTTTGTCTGCAGCGTTCATTCGAGTCTGAACAAGCTCCCAATATCTTAAAGCCACGAGGCTTCTGCAGAAAACCCAATTCTGGCCAGCAGCTTGGCCACCCTGGTCTGTATCCACCAGGGTCCCCGGCACCACCTGGCTTCCTGAGCACAGCCTGATTGGACCCTGGCCATCTGGGAGGTGGGGTCTATGCTGCAGACCAGCGGCCCCAGCAGCTCCCCTCCTTTGCCACCCCACCCGCTCCCGCCCCTCCCGGTAGGACCCTGGCTCAGTTCTCAACCCCTTGGAGCCTCAGGGCTCTCATCTGCAAAGGGGGAGCGAGCCCCAGGAAATGATTCCAGTTCCCCGAGATGAGCAGGGCTCCC
This sequence comes from Panthera leo, assembly GCF_018350215.1. Taxonomy (NCBI): domain Eukaryota; kingdom Metazoa; phylum Chordata; class Mammalia; order Carnivora; family Felidae; genus Panthera; species Panthera leo. The sequence goes on from NC_056680.1 coordinate 1,030,784, forward strand.
TTCGCAGGTAAGGTGTGAGAAGCAGGGACGGGATTCCAAGGGGACCAACAGTGGAACCAGGGAGAAGACAGCGGCTGCAGGTGAGGCTTGATCCAGTAACGCAGCCTGGTCACCGCATCCCTAAGATGGGAGACAGCAGCCTTTTTCCCCTCCCTGTCGCCCAGCAGAAGAGAGACAGAGATAGAGACAAGGAGAGACAAAGAGACACACATCCCTCTCCTCCCTCTAGGCAACTCTAGGATCTCAAGGCCTGAGATCCTGTCTGATTGGATCAGCTTAGGTCACATGGTCACCCACCCACTCCCTGCAGCCCCAGAATGGGCAGCTCTGATTGGCTCTGCCGGCGTGTGATTTCCCTGGGGCTGGAAATCAGGGTGGGGGGCCGTGGGGAGGGATGAGGGAGTTATGGAGGTCTTCAGCCAATGCCCGTGCCCTGGGGTTCCTTCTTCCTGGGCCAGCGGGTGAGGGCGTCAAGGGAGGGGCGGCAGTACCCGAGCAGCTGGGCTGACGGAGCCTGCAGCCCGCCCACCCCGGGTGGCTCCTACCTCCCTGCACCCCCAGTCAATACGCCCCTCTTGGAGGCCGCCTTCCCTGACTCCTGCTGCCTCAAGTTCACCAGATGGAAAGCCTCCCTCTGGCCCTGGCCACACCGGGCTGGACACATCCAGTGCTGGCCAGCACCTCCAGGCTGAGGGTCTCCTTAAGGCCTCTCTGGGCTCCCCCATATTGTTCAAGTGCTGTTCAAATAAGTCCCGCCTCCTCCTGCCCCCAGCTGCGACCTGGGGCGTGCCCCCTAGCCTCAGTTTCCCCATCTGTAAGGTGTCTTCAGGACCTCACTGATTGGGGAGGATCTGGGCAGTGGAACGGGAGTGCTGTCAGCCAGCACCTGGGCCTGAGAGGGGGGAGAGGGAGAGGGAGAGGAGGAGGGAGGGGGAGGAGGAAGGAGAGGGTGAGGAGGAGGGAGAGGGGGAGAGGGAGAGGGGGAGGGGCGGAGGAGGGAGAGGGGGAGACGGAGAGGAGGAGGGGGAGAGTGGGAGAGAGAGGAGGAGGAGGAAGGAGAAGGGGAGGGGGAGAGGGGAGAGGAGGAGGAGGGGGAGAGGGAGGGGGAGGAGGGGGAGAGGGAGAGGGGGAGGGGGAGGGAGAGGGAGGGGACCGGGTGAGACGTGAACTTCAGAGAAGCCACAATTGTGTAATGCAAGTGCATTCCCTGGGCCCATCTACGGGGCGGCGGGGGTCCTCTCCGGTGGCCGGTGGCCGCGGGTGACTAACAAGGGCTTTGGCTCCTCCTAGCTCCCCACCCCCCCAGGGAGGGGGCTGGACCCCCGCAGGGACCAGCGGCACAGGAGGAGGAGCGCCTGGAATCCCAGGAGGGACCCACTTGTACCAAATGCTAATTGTTCAGCTAAATTCACGTGTCACGGGCCCCCTGATTGTAGCCGGTCACCCTGGAGGAGTCAGGCTCCCCTCTACTCCGTCCTGGCTGACCCCCCCCCCCGACCCAACATCCTCCCTCCGTTGGGCATTTATTAAGCACCTACTGTGGCACCAAGAGGCGCTCCCTGAGGTGGGGGTGGGGCCGGGGGTGCCTGGAGCCGGTGGGGAGGTCACACCGCAGGCTGAGCCGCCCGGGCACAGAGGAGGACTCCCCGGGACAGGTGTGGTCTGAGCCTCCCCGAGGCCCCACACTGGGCTCCTGGCCTCTCGGGATGGACGGCCCCGGGATGTCTGTGGCCGAATGGAAGCAGGTGGGGGCGGGGGGCAGAGTGTGTGGCCATCAAGGGAAAGCCTATGGATGCAGGTGTGTGTGCGCCCAGGCACGCATGTGAGTTTGAACCTGCGTGTGCAGAAGCACCTGTATCAGTGCCTGGACGCGTCTGCACACGTGCTGCCTGTGTAGACATCTTGCCAGCATGTGCCCCAACGCGGACGTCTATGTGGTGCGGACAGATGTGTGCGAACACCTATGCTTGTGTCGAGGTGTCCGTGTCCCCTAGGTGTGTGTCCCATGGTCCGTGTTCTGGGGCCCGGGGCCTCATCCCTTGGGCCAGTGGCCTGACGGGCTGGGGCTCTAGTCGGAGAGGGAGCGGTCACCCTGGCGGTCGGCGGTGGGCAAGTGGCCCTCGGGGGCCGGGATCGAAGCGGCCTCTCGGGCCGCACCACCCACATGGGGACACCGTGCTGTTGGTCCTAACTGGACAGGGGCCGCCGTGTGGGCACCTGGCCACCACCTCTCCAAAGCCATTTAGTGGACACCTCGTGTGGGGGTAGCTGAGGGCAGGGGATCCGGAGATAGAGAGAGGGACACCGAGAGACCAGGGGCACAGGGGGCACTGACAGACACGTCCAGCGGCGGCTCTCGCGGACTCTGTCCTTGTCAGCTCGGACCCCACCACACCAACCGGAGAAGAGATCCCTGTGGAAAAACAGCAATAAACACAGAACCCCCCGGGGGCACTCATTTCCGAAGGCCGTGTTTTCTCCTTGCTCTGGAAGACCTCCTGCCCCCTGGTCGGCAGAGATGGGGGTCAGTGCACCCACAGCCGACGGAGGGAGCCCCGCATTTGCGGGCCCATCATGTCCACCCCACACGCCCTTTCTGCGGCAGCAGCGGGAGGGGCAGAAACCCCAAGTCAGTTGCGCCACTGTCCCGCTGAGACCCTCGCAGGCTCCCTACTGCCCTTGGAGATCAAATGCAAACTGCTCCCAGGGGCCACGGCACAGCTGTGCCGCATTTTACACTTGGAGACCGGGGCTTGGAATGGAAGAGAGAGGGACTCGGCCAGACTTCCGGGCTCTGGCTCAGCTCGCAACAGAGGCAGCACCAGGCCTGAGATGGTCCGAGAGGGAGGAGGTCGGACACGGGGCAAGGGGCGGGAGAGGAGCTCCTCTCGAGGGGAAGGGCCGGCCAAGGGTCTCCAGGCACACACCCCGATGCCACAGCATCCCGGCGGGAAAGCTCAGGTCACTTACTCCAAGGACAGAGCCTCGTTCGTGTCCCGGTGACTCTTAGGCGTCAAACAAATATGACAGAGCTTAAGTTCTCGTCTCCAGGTGCAAGTCCCAGGGGAGAGGAATCCGGGGGTGCTGAAAAACCGGAGGCAGTAGAGGAGGCCGTGGCCGTGAAGGACCCCGGGCATCAGTGCCTCCCAGCCAGCTGGGCTTTATCCAGACTCCGATTTATCCAGAAACATCACAATCCATTCCTCAGCCTCTGCTTGTTTGTTTGTGTGTTATTTTTTTTATGATTTTATTTATTTTTTAACATTTACTCATTTTTTTTAAATTTTTAAATGTTTATTTAAATTGAGAGAGAGGGAGAGGGAGAGGGAGAGAGAGATCATAAGCAGGGGAAGGGCAGAGAGAGACGGAGACACAGAATCCAAAGCAGGCTCCAGGCTCTGAGCTGTCAGCACAGAGCCCGACACGGGGCTCGAACCCATGAACCGTGAGATCATGATCTGAACCGAAATCAGATGCTTAACCGACTGAGCCACCCGGGCGCCCCTTTACCGTTTTATTTTTAAGTGGGGCCCGAGATCAAGGGTCACACGCTCCATCAATGGAGCCAGCCCAGTGCCCCTCTTAGCCTCCGTTTAAACGGGAGACCTAATCTGTGACTTAGTTTTGTATATTAAAATAATTGGAGCTTTATTCTCATTTCAAAGGTAATATGTTAAGGGGCGCCTGGGTGGCTCAGTTGGTTGGGTGTCCAACTCTTGATTTTGGCTCAGGTTGTGATCCCAGGGTCGTGGGATCGAGCCCTGTGTCAGGCTCTGCGCTGAGCATAGAGCCTGTTAAGCTTCTCTTTCTCTCTCTCTCTCTCTCTGCCCTCTCCCCTGCTCACATGCTCTCTCTCTAAAATAATTTTTTTCTAATTTAAAAAAGGTAATATGTTAACATTGTAGATATCTTAGAAGATACTGATAAAAGCAGAGAAAATTAAAATAAGCACACAGTCCCTCTGTTGTGGATTGAATATGGTGTCCCCTTAAAATCCATATCCACCTGGGACCTCAGAATGTGACCTCATCTGGAAACAAGCTCTTTGCAAATCTCGGGATGAAATCATCCTGGGTTTAGGGTGGACACGAAATCCACAGAGCTGTCCTGGTAGGAGACAGGAAGGGACACAAAGACGCACGGAGAAGGCGACGTGGAGGCAGAGGCAGAGACCGGGCTTGTGGGGCCACAAGCCAAGGTCTGCCGGTGGCACCAGAAGCTGGGAGACAGGGGCCGAGGATGGTTTTTCCTGCAGAGCCTCCAGGAGGAACTGCGATGGTCAACTGGAAGACAGACAGACATATGGACAGGGACAGAGATGATGAAGAGGCAGCCCAAAGGATGGACAGGTGAGGGGAGAGTGAGTGGATGAGAGGAAGTGTGTGAAGGGGCTCTGCACGGAGTAAGCAATGAAGTGTGAGCTTCCGGTGGGGTTGGGGTAGGGGGTTGGGGAGACCGCGGAGCGGATGAGCGTCTCGGTGGTACGAGAATGGATGAATGAGTGAAGCTGTGATGGGCAAGTGAGCACACAGGCATACGGGGTAAGTACGTAAGTACCTACAGCAGTCTGTAAACAAAAGGCTGGGTGGACGGATGGATGGACAGATGGATGGATGGTGGCTGCCTGCCGGGTTGGATGAAGGATGGGTGAATGGATGGGTCTACGGATGGGTGATGGGGGATGCATGAAAGTGTGAATGATAGATGGACAGATGGATGGAAGGATGTATTATGGATGATGGGTGTGTGGAAGGATGGACGGACGGGTGGACGGATGGATGGATGGAAGGATGGATGGATAGAAGGGTACGCGACGGATGATAGATGAATGGATGAACAAATGGATGGATGGGTTGAAGGGAGATGGATGGATGGCTGGGTTAATGTTGGATAAATAGATGAGTGGATGGATGAATGGTAGATATGTGATGGATGGAGTGTAGATGGAAGGATGATGGCTGAATGGATGGAGGGGTGAATGGACGGAGGGGTGAATGGACGGGTCTATGGATGGATGGATGGAAGTATGAAAATATGGATGGATGGATGGACGGGTCTACGGATGGATGATGAATGGATGGATAGATAGTAGATACGTGATGGATGGAGTGTAGATGGAAGGATGATGGCTGAATGGACGGAGGGGTGAATGGACGGGTCTATGGATGGATGGATGGAAGTATGAAAATATGGATGGATGGATGGACGGGTCTATGGATGGATGATGAATGGATGGATAGATAGTAGATACGTGGTGGATGGAGTGTAGATGGAAGGATGATGGCTGAATGGATGGAGGGGTGAATGGACGGGTCTATGGATGGATGGATGGAAGTATGAAAATATGGATGGATGGATGGATGGATGGATGGATGGGTCTATGGATGGATGATGAATGGATGGATAGATAGTAGATACGTGATGGATGGAGTGTAGATGGATGGACGGATGGAGTGAGTGAATGAATGGAAGAATGGACAGATGGATGACCATACAGATGGATGGATGAACATCAGGACAGGTGGGTAGGTGGACAGTTGTCCCCGAGGGTCCAAGTGTAGCAGGGCTACAGGCCATCCCTTCCAGGGCCGTGTTGGCTCACAGGTGCTGCACTTCCAAGACCGGACACGGCCATCTGTGCCCTCTGGGTCCCACAGGCTCACCTTGGGGCGAGGGCATGGGGGGCCCAGAGTCAGCTACGTTACCCACCCCTGCACCACCCTGCCTTCCTTCTCCCCAAGAAGGGCAGTTCCGGGAGCAATAAATGGGGCAAAGATGCAAACAGGTAATTAATCTACGGGGGGGGGGGGGGAGTGTTAATACCTCGAAGACACGGGAGACACGCTGTCAGCTCCTACCAATTAGTGGCCTAACCTGTGTGGGTGCTCTCCGTGGCGCCGCTGAGTTGATTACTCTAATTAATTTTGCATCGACCTCATGGATCTGCCGGGAGAGCTCCGACTGGCCCGGGAGACGGACGCTGCCAGCCCGCCCGCGGCCCCCACCGCCGGGCTCCCCCCACCCAGCCACTCGGACTCCCCTCACTGCCCGCTCTGCAAGGTCAAATGCGTCCTCACCTGGCCTTCAAGGCCCCGGGCGGGGGGCACTCCTGTCCCGGCTGAGTCCGGCCAGGCGCCCAGGACACCGGACCGGCCTCACTGGCGGCACAGAGCGGGGACAGGGCGCGGCTGGGAACCCGCCCCCTCCAGCCGGGGCTGGTCACAGTGGTGGACGGGTGGCCCAGGGCCGACGGGAGACCCCTCGGTGGGCCTCCGCACCACCCACACAGCCTTTGGCGGCTGCCCCGTGGGAAGGAATCCAGGAGGGGGTGTGCCGCGAATCAACTGCCTGTGTCTGGCTGTCTCTACCGTGGTTTCCGGCCACAGCCAGACGCACCTTCCCCCGGGGCACCGGGAACTGGCCTCAAGTGGAGTGGGCGTTAGTTTCCTTCTCCTCCCATAGCAAATCACCACGGACTTAGCAGCGTAAGACCACACGGGCTTATCCTCTGACACTTCTGGAGGTCAGGAGTCTGACACGGGCCTCCCGGGGCGAACACCCAGGCATGGGCAGGGCCGCTCCCCTGGGGCCCCAGGGAGCCCCGTCTCCCCCCTTTTCTGGCTTCCAGAGGCGCCGCATCCTGGGCCCGCGGCCCCTCCTCAACCTCACTGCCGGCAGCGCGGGGTCCGCCCGGCTCTCTGCCTCGCTCTCGTGGGGACGCTGGGCCCCCCGGGCACCCAGGGTCACCCCCCTGGGGGCCTTAATCTCATTCACAAAGTCCCTTCTGCCACTAGGGTTCATACCCAAGGCTGCCAGGGCTGGGGTGGGGGCGTTATTCTGCTGACCACAGAGGGGCATGCTCATACTGGGGCAAGCCAGTCCCCCAACTGTGTGGTCAGAAGCTGGACACGGCCGTGCCTGAATGAACCGTTGAACGTGGGGGTAAACAGAAGGCCAAAGACCGGGAGAGCCCACACATCCAGGAAGAACAACATGGGACCAGCACCCTCCTGTGCAGCACCCCGGGGCTCAGGCGAGAATCGCCACAGGGGACCCTGGCTTACGGCCGAGTGCATCCCCACACACCCGTGAACCCTCCAACCCAGAAGGTTCCCACGCGGCCCCAACCAGTCTACACCCCCTGGAGGCCATCACGGCCCAATCGAGTCCCACTCGTTCTTGAAATTCGTATAAATGGGGCTTATGAGAGCTCTTCTGCTTCCTGTGTGTTCACTGCGTCTGAGAGACAGCTTCTTTGTGGACAGAAGCTCTCGTCCCTCTGGGGTGGAGTTGTCCCCCCCTCCCGGCTCTGGGGACAGTGGACGGGCGGGAGCTGGCGCGGCCAGTCTCCTCAAGTGTTTGAGCCAACTCAGACCCCCACTCGCAGTGGGCGAGGGCCCTCCCTCCTCCACTCCAGGAGGGCTGACCGGCCGTCAGATGCTCAGAAGGAATCTGCTACCACCATTGGACAGCCAGTAGTAGTTGCTTCAGATCTGCCTTCCCTTAAGGGACGGCAAAAATGAGGGCAAGGATGACGAAGGTGAGAAGTGTGCAGCCCCCGGCCCCGAGGTTCGAGCAGCAGACGGGAACGCGGGTGGCAGGGGGATCCAGCCCAGGAAGCCGCACACGGGGGTCCCGCGCGTCCTCTGGGTAAGAAGACACAGGTTCCAGGGGGAAAGAGCGGAAAGAGAAGAGACAAGAGACTAGCATGGGGACGGTCTGGCAGAGGAACAAGGACGGAAGGAGACCCCAACACCGTTCCCTGTGCTGCCGACCGGAACCAGCACCGCGGGGGCGCCTGGAGGGCTCGGCGGGCTGAGCGTCTGACTTCTGCTCAGGTCATGGTCCCGAGGTTCGTGAGTTCGAGCCCCACGTCGGGCTCTGTGCCGACAGCTCGGAGCCTGGAGCCTGTTTCGGAGTCTGTGGCTCCCTCTGTCTCTGCCCCTCCCCTGCTCGCACTCTGTCTCCCAAAAACGAATGAACGTTAAAAAAAAAAAAAAAAAATTAAAAAGCATCAGCGCCGCGGAACACCCAGGGCACGCGGACTGCCGGTTTGCCAGAAGGTTCCAGAAGGCAGAGCAAACGGAGCCGCATTCCACAGACAGCAGAAGAAAACCTTCCTCGGGGAGGAATGGGCCTGGGTCTACACAAGCCCAGAAAAGGGGCTTCCGTCCCTGAGGCAAAAGTAGAGGAAAGCGACCAACGTCAACCTTCCTCCTGGCGGGATCGGTGCGTTTGGAGACTAAAGGGAAGCGAACGGAACGCAGCAGATGAAACAAAGAGCAAAGGAAATCTCAGAAACCGTCACAGCCGAGGAGATAAAGGGGACGCGAGGACCGAAGGCGTGGGCGATTCTGGGGCAGAAAAAGGACATTTCGGGGACTCTAGGAAATTGGAAGACAGCGTGACCCTTGGTTATTAATTACGTATCCGTATCGGCCCATTAGCTGGGACACCTGTGCGTCATAACCTGAGACGCTAATAACCAGGAACCGGCTACGAGGCTCCAGGAAAGCTCTTCCCCGTCCGGAGTGTGTTTCCTGTAAATCTAACACTGCTCCAAAAAAATAAAGCTCATTAAAACACACAAACAGCCTACAAGAGATAAAAACCAACTTGGTTTCGGATTTCTCCTTGATAACCTCACATTTAAACTTAAAAAATAATTTTTTGAATGTTTATTTATTTTTGAGAGACAGAGCGCGAGCCGGGGAGGGGCAGAGAGAGAGAGAGGGACGCAGGATCCTGGCTCTGAGCTGTCAGCACAGAGCCGGACGCGGGGCTTGAACCCATCGACCGTGAGATCATGACCGGAGCTGAAATGGGACACTTCACCGATGGAACCCCCCAGGCGCCCCTCACCTCGCATTTTAAAGGCAGTAAGGCCTCCTCACGCACCCACAGAGATGAGTATGTGAGGTTGTGGGTTCATCGACAAGGCGGCGGGGCCGGCGGCGGGGGGGGGGTCCTTCACAACGTGAACACGACACGCGTCAAATATCCTCCAATATTATGTGTCGATGACACCTCGATAAGGCCGGGAAGAAACATTTTTAAAAGGCCGTAAGCAAAACGTTTTCACGGGAAAGCACGGTCCCAGCCAAGTCACCATTCGCTTACGAAGGCAACGGCCACCCGTTGTCAGAGGCAGCTCGGGAAGCCTTTCCTAAAAGATCTGACGAACGCTGTGCAGACAGACAGACGGAAGCAAAATACAGGAATCCCCCAAAGAAGTGAGTGTGATGCACGATTATAGCATTTACACACTACGTTGCGTATGTAGAAGAGTTGGAAATTTGACTGTGATGCAGACGGTAAGTGTGATTTTTGAGAGATGACACGTAACGTGCAAACATAATCATTTAGTGGCGGAAAAGACTGGGACGAAATCCTTGATCAGATCAACACAAAGCGGGAGTTTTAGGGAAGCGACAAAAGGTTCGTAGAGGGTGTTGTTCTATTAATAAAATTACGTCTTTGAAAGACACATGGTGGGGCGCCTGGGTGGCTCGGTCGGTTAAGCGTCCGCCTTCGGCTCAGGTCATGATCTCACGGTCCGTGGGTTCGAGGCTCGCGTCGGGCTCTGTGCCGACAGCTCGGAGCCTGGAGCCTGTTTCGGATTCTGTGTCTCCCTCTCTCTCTCTCTGCCCCTCCTCCACTCTCACTCTGTCTCTCTGTCTCTCAAAAGAGAATAAATGTTAAAAAAAAAAAAGGTTTTGTTTTTAAATGTTATTTTAAAACATAAGAGGAAATCTGGATGCCCTTGGGTTTGGAGAGGCCTTTTCAGATGTTACCCCCAAAGGCGCGACCCACGAAAGGCGTGACTGATCCACTAGGCTCCACTAAAACCGACAGCTTGTGCCGTGAGAGACACCGTCAACGGAATAAGAAGAAAAGCCACAGACTGGAGGGAAATATTTGCAACAGACACGTCTGATAAAGGACTGCTGTTCAAAATATGCAAAGAGCATGCGAAAGTCAACAATGAGAAAACAACCTGATTGAAAGGTGGGATGAAGGCCCGAACAGGCACCTCGCCAGCAAAGATGGACAGGTGACAGGTGAGTCCGTGTGGGTCCCGAGGAGACTGCAGATAAAACGACGAGATAGCAGTGCACCTGACCGGAACGGCCAAAAGCCTGACAGTGGGGGTGGGGGACGGGGGGACCGCTCGGAAGGACGGTGTGTCTGGAAGCTTTGTTGAAATCCCAACCCTGGAAACCAGGATGTCCTTCAACAGGTGCATGGAGAATGGCACAGTGCTCCGCCCAGATGACGGGACAGACGGCTGAAAAGAAACGAGCCATCGAGCCACGCAGAGACACGGGGGGAGCCTCAGATGCCCAGCACTCGGTGACGGAAGCCAGGCCGAGGAGGCGACACCCTGTGTGGTTCCAAGTCCAGGATGTTCTGGAAAAGGCAGGACCGCGGCGCGGGGGGGGGGGGGGGGGGGCACGGCTGTCGGGGTGGGGGAGGGTGAATGGGCGGAGCTCAGGGATTTCAGGGCCCCGGGACTGTTCTGCCTGAGGCCACAGTGGTGGGAACGTGACCTCAGGCAATAAAACGCCACGGAAGGCACAGCACCTGCAGTGAATCTGAACGTGGCCGGCAGACTTGGGGAGATAATGACGCATGAAGCAATCTCACCCCGTGTGACAAATGAGCCCCTGATGGAGGGGGCCTGGGTGCGTGGGGACAGCAGGTGCGTGGGAAGCTCGGATCTTCTGCTCAAGTTTTTCAGCAGACCTACAACTGCTCTAAAAAGTAAAGTGGGGTGCCTGGGGGGCTCGGTTGGGTAAGCACCCGACTTTGGCTCAGGTCATGATCTCACGGTTCACGAGTTCGAGCCCCGCGTCGGGCTCTGTGTTGACGGCTTGGAGCCTGGAGCCTTCATCTGATTCTGTGTCTCCCTCTCTTTCTGACCCCACCCCCCACTCACTCTGTCTGTCTGTCTCTCTCTCTCTCTGTCCTTCCCCCACTCCTGCTGCCTCTGTCTCTGTCTCTCTCAAAACAAACAAATAAACTTAAAAAGCATGAAATGCCCACAAAACGTGCAACGAATAGGCTGGCACGAAGCTGTCACATAAGGAAACAGTCTCAGAAGTTCGGGACAAAGTGGCCAGAAGCCTCGCATCTCTCCTGGTCCTGGTCAAAGGGGATTAAACAGAAAAGTGAGCCAGACAAGGGTCAGTGTGGTGGAAATAAGGAGGTGGAGCCTATGAGCCCGTCACACTCTGCCAGGACAGCGGACAGAACTTCCCCCGAGACCCGTGGAGGCTGGAAGAGGTGGCTGCCTCCTGGACACAGAGCCCAGCACCTTGCAGAGAGCGGGAGGACCCCGGCCGTGCTGGCCAGCCACGAGGAGCGACGCCAGAAAGAAAAATAAAGTTTTGTGGGGCGCCTGGGTGGCTCAGTCGGTTGGGCGTCCGACTTCAGCTCAGGTCACGATCTCGCGGTCCGTGAGTTCGAGCCCTGCGTCGGGCTCTGGGCTGATGGCTCAGAGCCCAGAGCCTGCTTCCGATTCTGTGTCTCCCTCTCTCTCTGCCCCTCCCCCACTCATACTCTCTCTGTCTCTCTCTCTCTCTCTCTCTAAATTAAATAAACATTTGGGCGCCTGGGTGGCTCAGCCGGTTGGGCGTCCGACTTCAGCTCAGGTCACGATCTCGAGGTCCGTGAGTTCGAGCCCCGCGTCGGGCTCTGGGCTGATGGCTCAGAGCCCAGAGCCTGCTTCCGATTCTGTGTCTCCCTCTCTCTCTGCCCCTCCCCCACTCATACTCTCTCTGTCTCCGTCTCTCTCTCTAAATTAAATAAACATTTGGGCGCCTGGGTGGCTCAGCCGGTTGGGCGTCCGACTTCAGCTCAGGTCACGATCTCGAGGTCCGTGAGTTCGAGCCCTGCATCAGGCTCTGTGCTGATGGCTCAGAGCCCAGAGCCTGCTTCCGATTCTGTGTCTCCCTCTCTCTCTGCCCCTCCCCCACTCATACTCTGTCTCTCTCTGTCTCAAAAATAAATAAAATGTTAAAAAAATTAAAAAAAAATAAATAAAATAAAGTTTTGTTCTGGCTTTTGGGGTTTTTTTATAATTGTATGTATATTTTAACATTTATTATTTGAGAGAGAGAGAGAGAGACAGAGACAGAGCATGAGCTGGGGAGGGGCAGAGAAAGGGAGACACAGAATCCGAAGCAGGCTCTAGGCTCCGAGCTGTCAGCATAGAGCCCGATGTGGGGCTCGAGCCCACGAACCGCGAGATCATGACCTGAGCCAAAATCGGACACTTAACCGACTGAGCCACCCAGGTGCCCCTAAAAACGACATATTAAAAAGAAGTAACTCTCAGGTCAAAACAATCCCAGAGTGTTTTAGAAACGGGCCCAAGTCCATTGCCCTAAATGCTTTCATTGCTGGAGAAAAAAAACAAACACAGCAGTAACTGTAAATAAAGTCAGCAGCTCAGGAAGGGAGCGGTAAGCCCAAATCAGAGCTAACGAAGGCAGAGGAGCAAATTAATAGAGATAAAAGCCAAAATTAATGGCTTAGAAAAGGGGAAAACAGCAGAATTAATAAATAAATCCCATGGCTGCTTTTCTGAAAAAAAATAAAATAAAATAAATAAAGCGCTTGAAAATAGATGAACAGGCTGGTGTAATCAAGAAAACCAGAGAAAGAAACACAAATGAGAATTAGGGAAAAAAGAGAGTCCGCGAAACCATAAATAGCAAGGGTGTTTAGATGCACCGCGAAAGAACGCCGTGGGCTTCTGCGCTAACGAACTTGAAGACGGGGGTGAAACGGCTGATTTTCTGGGAAAAAAACCTCAGTTACCAAAATCGACCCCCAAAGCAGCAGAGCGAGAAAGGAAAACGCGTGACCGGGCGCAGGCCTAGACGGTGCGGGGGGCTCCTCACAGAATAACTGGAAAGAGGCGTTCCAGCAAAAACTTGTGCACTTGTGTCCACGCAGCCACAGGTGCAGACGACCCACGTGTCCATCGACACGTGACTGGGTGAACAAAACGTGCGCCATCCGCACACGGGAACATCATTCACCCGCGAGCAGGAGCGAGGCGCCCGCCCCCGCCGCCCAGCGGACGGGCCCCGAACACGCGACGCGTGTGTGAAACGTCCGGAACGGGCTCATCCGGGGACAGGAGGGGGGCTCGTGGGGGCCGCGGGAGGGGGAGGGAAGGGGGTGATGGCTGATGGGACGGGGCTTCCTGTAGGGGAGATGTGATTCTGTTATTCATAATTAGAAACACATATATTTGGTCTTCGGCTCTGTGCCCGGAACAGAGCTTACAAAACCTTGGAATTTCCTAAGTGTTCAGAGACGTAGAGGAATCTTTTGTTATTCTTAACAGGCCCCTTTCAACCACACCTGACTCCATGTTAATGAGGCAACTTTTGGAAAGCCCCTGAGGACGGGGTCTAGAGGGTGGGAGATGGGGGTGGGGGGGAAGGCCAAGGACCAGCGTCCACTCTGCGGGTTCACAGCTGAAGTTCCTTCAAGGTTGAAGAAAGGAGAAATAAACTTGATTCTGCTCAGCCATCCAGAAGCATGGAAAATGAGAAGCATCCCTGCACTGGGGACACTGTCCTGTCCCTACAGTTCACGTCCACTCAGAAGCTCAGAAAGTCACCTTACTTGGAAGTAGGGTCTTTGCAGGTGTAATAGGCTAAGGGGAGGTCACGCCGGGGTAGGGTGACCCTGAATCCAGTGACTGAGGTCCCTTTAAGGAGGCCACGGGAAAACCCGGACAGCCGCACAGGGGAGACAGCCACGTGAGGACAGAGGTGGAGGTCTGAGTCACCCTGTTACTACCCAAGGAGCCCCCAGGATTGCCAGCGTCCCCAGAAGCTGAAGGACACGGAACAGATTCTCCCTCAGAGCTTCTAGAAGGAAGCGGCCCCAGAGCCGTGGGGAAATTAATTTCTGTGGTTTTGAGCCACCCAGCTTGTGGTACGTTGTTATGGCCATTCCACGAAATTAATACAGTCCCCTCCCCATTACAGTATTTTACAAAACCGGAAGACCCCAACACCAAACCTGCCAGAAATAAAATGACAAAGAGACCTGCCGGCCCCTCCCATCCCTCAAAGGATGCGGGAGCTCAAAGCTGTTGTCCAGGTGAATCCAGAGATATGTGAAGAAAAAAAAAAAAACACCACCATCAAATAAGGCAGAAGTTAGTCAGAATTCGCAAATCCACTCACATACCTCACTGTCTTAATGGCTAGGAGGGAATGAACACAAAGCTTCATCAGTAGGTGCCACAACCTTGGACAGAAGTTCTAGGTAAGGTGGGGATAGGAGGCTGTGCGATAAAGAAACCACATCGGTCAACATCATTATTCATCACGGGAATCTTCATGGCAGTCTGGAAGAAAGAGGTTCTCGAGGACGGCTTCTGCTTTGTTCATTGGTGACCCACACGTGCCTTGAAAAGGGACAAGGTGTCCACGTGGGAGCACAGCTGGACATGAGGTCCACGCAGGACGCTGCATCGAGCGACCATCCCGAAGTCTCTGAAGCCCAGCGCACATGTACAGTGAGTGCTGAACGGGGACATCCACGTCCTTCTGATGGGGTCAGCCCCCTTCCCTTTTCCAGGACGCCTGCTGGTCAATGCCGATTACCCAGAGTAAGTCATCTGCATTGCCAGTGTGCTTTGACCTTCCCCACCGGAAGCGCTAGCCCACTCTATAAGACAGGAAAACAAAATAGTCTGGGTTGATGTTGGACGAGGAGGCAACAGACTGGATTGTATTGTTACAGCCCCACTACGAAACCAATCAACCATCATTATTTTTGGAGGGTGTCATGGTATCATGGAAACACCAAGAAAATTTATGAAGAACCCTCAGTGGGGCACCTGGGTGGCTCAATCGGTTGAGCTTGCGACCTCGGCTCAGGTCATGATCTCACGGTTTGTGGGTTCGAGCCCCTGCATCGGGCTCTGTGCTGACAGCTCGGAGCCTGGAGCCTGCTTCGGATTCTGTGTCTCCTTCTTTCTCTGCCCCTCCCCCGCTAATGCTCTCTCTGTCTCTCAAAAAATAAATAAAAGTTAGGAAAAAAAAAAAAAAGAACCACCAGCATATTGAAGATGGTTACAAGACAAATACACAAAACCAATAACAGCTTCTTACAGACTGGCAGGAACCAGTGAGAACATATATTACAAAAAATAATAATTTACCCATAACAACAATAGAACAAAAACTCCACAGGCTTTGGGGGAAAAAAAAAACAACCACATGTAAGACACATGCAGGGATGTCAAAAAATATCAACTATTGAAGGACAAAAAAAGAGCGTGGAATAAACAGTGAGAGATGCCCCACGCACTGAGTGAAAAGATCCAATAATGTGAAAATGCCGATTTCCTCTAAATTAATCTATACATTTTTATTTCAATACCAATCAAAATTCCAATCAGTTTTATTTCACAGGGTGAAGGAGAACTGAGCAGAATTATTCTAAAGTTCATGTGGCAGAAAACACACTTGGGGTGACCTGGATTTTAAGAGGAGTGGAGTGTTGGGGGCACTCGCTTTTGCACACACACAGAAATGACGGGTAGCGTGAAATCACAGGAATTAGGAAGTTATGACGTTCCCCTATCACTGGCCAGAAAGCTAACCGAAGTGTGTATCAACCTCACGTTAATGGAGGTGCCTTTTCGTTTTCAGTGGGAGACAGCTGTTGGCACAGCTGGGCACCATTTATAGAGATATTGAAGGGGGCTGTCTACACCTCCCTTACACCGCAGAGAACCCATTCCCGAGGGTCTAAAATCCCTCACGACCATACGGAGCTCGTCGTAAGATGTTCATCGCACGTTCTTTGACTCGTTTCGGTTTTCTGGTTGTTTGTTGTTGCTGTTACTGGAAAGAAGATAAATGTCTGACTCCGTCAAGGTCTCTGCCATCGCACATTGACTGCAAATCGGGCCCAAATCTTCGGACTTTCTTTTGAGGGGACTTTGCCGTGAGGGACGAGGGCTAACGTCCCGCCCCCCCCCCCCCCCCGGGCTCAACCACGTGACTTGCCGTGGCGCCGGGGACGTTGGGGGCCGTGAGCCAGGCGGAGACCTAACTTGGCCTTAGTGACACAGGGCACCGCGTCCTCACCCCTCACCGCCGTGGCCAGATGCACGCGTTATCCACTGCTGCGTAACAAGCAGCAACAAATTTAGCAGCTTAAAGCAACACCCGCTTATTACCTGGCAAGTTCTGTAGGACAGATTCGGGGCACAGTGCAGCGGACTCCGCCCTCAGCGACTCACAAAGCTGCCAGGGCCTGGTCAGCCGGGCCCCACGCCTTCTGCAGCCTCGTGACCCCTTCCGGGCCACCTGCTGGGTGGCAGAACCCGGCTGCTCACAACCGTGGGGTCTCTGGCGGTGTGCTTCCCCAAGCCCAGCAACCGAGACAGGGGTATGGCTCAGTCGGTTGAGCATCCAACTTCTGCTCATGATCTCGCCGTTCATGAGTTGAGCCCTGCATTGGGCTCTGTGCTGACAGCACAAAGACCGCTTCTGATCCTCTGTCCCCCAATCTCTCTGCCCCTCCCTTGGTCACACTCTCTCTCTCTCTCTCTCTCTCAAAAATTAAAAAGAAATTTAAAAAAAGAGTCTGTGCAGGAAAGAAATGGTTCCTGCACACACAGAAATTGAGGTGCGTTTATTAAAGACTATTGTTCAGTTTGTGTGTGTGTGTGTGTGTGTGTGTGTGTGTGTGTTTTAAACAAAGGTTCAGACAACTTGAGAAGCCACAGGGATGGCACACCCTTGAACTTCTCCTGCCCTCTAACCTCCTGCAAGAGCTCCTCGTTGGCCAACCGCTAATGGGAACCACGGGGCAAGAAGGCATGTGGGCCAGCCTCGCAGGGCACAGAGCAGGGGGCAAGGTGAGCCCTGGGGGAGACAGAATTTGTCCAGCATGATGTCTATCATATAAAACAGGCTACATTCCCAACAGGACACCCCCACGCATTACGGAACCGCCGAGAAGAATGGGACTGCCTCACATGCACGCGGACAGAGAAACCTGCCGGACATTGCCACTATGGAACCAGGAAAGATGTGAAGCAGTGTGCATGTGAACTCCTAACTGTGCAAGGTCACACATGCCCACATCCTCTCCTTCTCTGGGGAGAGGGAGTGGACAGGGACTTCCGGGCAGCCCAGCACAGACCAGCTGGGACCAGGGGCCACTGAGAACCAGCTGTGTGAGCTTCGGCTGGTGGCTTGATCTCTCTGTGCCTCAGCTTCCAGGTCTGCAAGCTAGCGAACCCACACCACGCGGTTCCTGCGAAGATTACATAATGCCTTGAGCAAGTACTTAGAACAGCACCAGGCATCCAGTAAGTAAGCGCCTCACTCTTGCTGAATGCGACTTCCGTATTGTCTGGTTTCCTTTATGACAAGCATGCAAGGGGGACGCCTGGGGGGCTCGGTCGGTTGAGCGTCCGACTCTTGGTTTTGGCTCAGGTCATGATCTCCCGGTTCGTGAGATTGAGCCCCAAGTCAGGCTCTGCGCTGATAGTGCGGAGCCTGCGTGGGATTCTCTCTCCCTCTCTCTCTGCCCCTTCCCCCTCAAATAAATAAATAAATAAACTTAAAAAAAAGAGAATTCTGCCAGAGACGACAAAAGGGAGACAAGTAAATCCCAGATGGAATACAATTTTAAACATAAGTGATGAGAGCACAGCCATATTGAAAGGACAAGTGGTAACAGGAGGATGATTGAATGCATGTAATTTGGGGGTGAAGGGGCAGTTTTATAGCAAGCAACCGAAGACAAACAGAACATTTAAACAAAAGTAGCAGCAAATGATAAACTTAGAAACATGTTCAAAAGTGAATGGCAAAAGTTAGTTTATGAAGAGATTTTACACATCGTTAAGAACAAACACAGGCACCCCCAATGAAAAATGGGCAAAACACCAGAACAGGCAATTGACGAAGGCAATGACAAATGGCCCAGATGAGACGAGATGATAAAACCAATGTAGGGATCAGCACATCTGAACAGAGGAGCGATACCCTCCCTGGGGCAGATGTGGGTGTTGCTCGTCCCCTGGGACAGGATGCAGAGCACAGCCCTTCAACAAGGGGATCTGGCGATCGTTCTCAGCAGACCTGGTTTCCAGTGAGGACCCTGTACTTTGGGAGGCCATCAGAGAAGATGTAGTTCAGGGATGTTTACCACAGTACTGCTCTTAACGAGAGAACACGGTACCGATTTAAATGATAGGTGGCTGATTAAATAAACCTGGACGTTCAAAAAAGGTAACCGCAGGATCACCGTCTGACCCAGCAAATCACACCCAGGCGGAGGCCCCAGGGAATTGAAGGCAGGCACCCAAATATGCACGTGTTCACACGTGTTCACAGGAGCAGGATTCACAAGAGTCAAAAAGTGGAAATGACAAAGCGTCCATCCACAGTTGGACAGATACATACTCTGTCCACCACGCACGCGCACGCCCCTCGGCCGCCAGCGGGAGCGAGGCGCCCACCCCCGCCGCCCCGCCGATAGACCCCGAACACATGACGCTCAGGGAGGGAACCCGACGCGAGAGGCCACACGGGGTGTGAGTCCACGTGTGTGAAACGTCCAGAACAGGCTGATCCATAGATGGGAAGGGGGCTCGTGGGTGCTGGGGGATGAGGGAGGGAGTGGGGGTGATTCTTACTGGAGACAGAAGGGGCTTCTTTCTGGAGTTTGATGGTGGACGTGTTTGCCTGACTTTGTGACTATGATAGACACCATTTAATTGCATACTTTAAAATGTTTAATTTTACGATACGTGAATTTCATTTCAATCTTTAAAATAAGGAAAAGAGATATAAATAAACCCAGTTATATTGGCAGACTACAGCTATCAAAAATTGTGAAAAAGATGTTTATCTACTGGCCTAAAAATATTCACAACATTACACTAATTGGAAAAAAAAAAAAAAGGCCTCAAAACAGCGTTTCGATTGCCTATTTATAAGATGGGTGTATTCATATCCCCAAGTATATCTGCATGAGAAAAGCCTGAACTATCATGGATCAAAATTCAATGTGGAATCCTCGGGATTCTGGAAAACCTGGCAAAACCCAAACCAAGTCCATTTGCTATGGCACAGTGTTGTGTCTGCGCTTTTTCTGTTCTAACAGACACACAGTGGGGACGTAGGTGCTCACACGAGGGGGGCCCTGTCTTAGCTTTGCAACTTTTCTGTACGTCTAAAATTATTCCAGGGGCATCTGGGGGGCTCAGTCTGTTAAGCGTCCGACTTTGGCTCTGGTCATGAACTCGCGGTTAGCGAGTTTGAGCCCCGCGTCGGGCTCTGTGCTGACAGCTCAGAGCCTGGAGCCTGCTTCAGATCCTGTGTCTCCCTCTCTCTCTCTCTCTCTGCCCCTTCCCCATTCACGCTCTGTCTCTCTGCCTCTCTCAAAAATTAAACATTAAAAAAAATTTTAATTAATCCAAAATAAAAAGTTTATTTAAAAAAAAAAAAACCAGCATTGGCAGTTGTAAGGAAAGAAACGATCAACGATCACATTTCCTCCATTAAACTCTTCAGTATTTTCGAGTCGTTTCTGACTCTGGTGACATGTTTTTAATCAGAAAAAACTGCTAACCTCCTGGTGCAGGTCGCACAGCATGAAGCCATTTCTGTAAAGTTCTGTAACATTCAGGTACAATTATTTCACAAGAGTGTTCACGTTTGCGTGTGAGAAATCTCAGGGCTCCTCTCTGGAATGGCGGGACAGGTCTCTTCTGTTGTGCTGGTGGATCACCTTCATTTTACTGCGGTTTTGCCACCATAGACGGGCGGCGTTTGTGTAATAAAAACTAATAACGAGATTTATTTTTTCTACCCCTGAAACTTCCCCCATGGCCTCGTGAGGATTTGCCCAATGACCTTTCCCAATACCCGCAATAATTGATCCTTAATCAAATATTCAAATGGGCGCTTCGGGGAAAGACACAGTGATTCGGCAACTTTGATGATAAAGAGTATTTCTCTGCCTCGCCCCCCGCCCCCACCCGCCGATACTCACTACCGGGGCCCCCCTTCCCCGTTCCGAACTGCGCCCCGACATTGCCCCCCGCCCCACTGGAGTCCTGCAAATATCTTTTGGTTTTAAGAGTTCCCCGGGGAAGCCTTGTTCTAAATGAGGTGTAAAAATCTAAGCGGCACAAAAAAAAATAGCGCGAGGTTGGAATCAATATTCTCTTCACAGCTGCATCGATTAACAACCATATTCTTCATTTATTAATTATGAAGGGGGTTGCAGTGCGGCCGCCTCCTTCTTTCGCTGTGACATGCCTGCACCCCCCCATCCCTGCTTCGTGGGGCTGCCTCCCCGGCTCTGGGGCCTGTGGAACCCTGGGTTCAACATCCCTTAGCTCCAGGAGAAGAGGAAGCAGGCAGGTGCTTGGCCCCGCGTGCCCGTCCAGCCAGAGCACAGAGCTTGGGAACCCGCTTTGCAGCAAATTATTCTATTTCTTTGCTTTTTTTTTTTTTTCTTTTTTTACTGCTTTTGCCCCTGTCTCCCCCACTAGAACACAATCTCCTCGTGGGACCTCACTTGGTGTTTCCCTGCTGCATTTCAACAAAGATTTGCTGAGGGGGAGGGCAGGCAGAGACAGAGGAGAGGGCAGCCCTGGGGCAGAGGAGAGGGCAGGGAGGAGGAGCAGAATCGTAGAGAGAGCTTCAACCGTGGTCAATTCTCGTGGGGTGGCCACGGAAGTCTTGCTGTGACCACCACGAAGCCGGTAGGTGGCTTTGGCTCTGGGCAGTCCTGGCATCTTTTCTCCCTAACTGTGCAGGTTTTGATTTGTGCATCTGTAAAACGGCACCTCCTTCAGATGAGGTGATGCCTCGTGTCAGCCCTTGTCTGGGCTGAACCTAGTTCGCCATGTGCAAGTGAAATGTCCTTGGTCTGGGAACTCATGGAGTAGGGCCAGGTCGGAGTCACCTTTATCCCCAGAATGCAGCATCAGGGTGGCCCAGAAATGACCACAGAAAATGTCTGTGGTAGACATGAATGGATAGGTGGGTGGGTGGATAGATGGGTGGGTAGACAGGTGGATGAAAGGGTGAAGGAAACAGTAGATGAAGAAGAGGATGGTTGAATGGCCAGTTGAGTAGAAGGGACGATAGATGAGTGGGTAGATAGGCAGGTACATGAATGTGTGGGTGGGTGGCAAGGCGGATGGATGGGAGAAAGGATGAGTGGATGGCTAAAATGATAGATAAATGGATGCATGAACGGATGGATGTATTGGTGAATGCATGGGTAAATGGATGAGCGGTTTGGGGGTTGCATGGATGGACAGATGGATAGACGGACGGGTGGATGGGTAGATGGATGGATGGATGGATGGATGGATACAAAGATGGGTGAATAGGTATGTAATGTGTAGGAGAATGAATAGATAAATGGATGGATGGATGGATGGATGGATGGATGGGTGGATGAACGGATGGATGGATGGATGTGTGAGTGGAAAGGTAGATGAATGAATATGTGTGTAATGTGTGGGAGAATGGACGTATAAATGGGTGGATGGGTGGATGAATGGGTAGAAGGATAGATGGGTGAATCAATGAGTAGGTGAGTGAGTGGATGGACGGATGGAGGATGGATGGATGGACGGATGGATGGATGGATGGACGGACGGATGTGTGAGTGGATAGGTAGGTGTATGGGTGGATGAATGGGTAGAAGGATGGATGGGCGATTCAGTGAGTGGATGAGGGGATGGATGGGTAGATGGCTAAAAGGACCAATAAATGGGTGGATGAATGGGTAGAAGGATGGATGGGTGAATCGATGAGTAGGTGAGTGAGGGGATGGATGGATGGGTGAGTCGTTGGGCACGCTGGTGAAAGCGCGCTCCGTTGGCTTGTGTGGGTGGATGGGTGGATGGCTAAGCAGACGTGCCTGGGAGGAAAGGTGTATGGGTGGGTTGGTGAGTGAATCACGTGTAGACGCATGAACACAGGGGTGGGCATGTTGGTAACTGGGAGGGTGCGTGGGCATACAGGTGGATGAGCAAAGCAGCTTTGGCGAGACTGTTTTGCACAGGTTACCTGTGCAGCCTCTGCCTTGTGGAAGTCCCTTTCCAAGTATTAGGTGAGGTGGGAAGTAATCTCATACTGGCTCAGGAGTCAGCAGTGTCGTCTGCAGAAAATGGCCCACGGGGTCCGAGAGGAAAGGGAGGTCTGTGGGAGCGGATCACAGGAAGCAGGAACAGCCACTGGGTTTGGGGCTGGGACCGGGCCTAGGCCTGGAGAAGGGAGCGCAGGGTCCCCAGGAAAGAGACGTTCTTGGAAGGGTAGGGAGCCCAGAGACCCAGCCTCTGCGCTCTCCCAGCCTGGCCTCCTTCCCGAGGGACCTTCTGACGCCTGGGGCGGCCACTCGCCCCCGCCCCCACCTTCCAGGGCTCCCAGTCGCCTCTCCCACCCGATGCGCCCCCACTCTGCCCACGCTGCCCCTCTCCCTCCCCCAGTCCTCTCTGTGCGGGGTGCTGGGGCGCAGAGCCAGGCAGCGGGAACTGTCAGCGCCAGATCGTGGGGAGGGGCGCCTCTGCCCGAGGTCGATGGGAGCGGGGGCCCAGGCTGTGGTTTACACTGAATCCACGAAAATCACCGAAGCTTGAAAAGTGCTCGATACGCCATCGATCGCTCTCTGCTGATCGGCGCCGCCGCCGCCGCAGCGAGCGGGGGAGGAAGGGCGGGCGGCCCCCCACCCCCATCCCCACCCCCCCACCCCCCCGCCGGGCCCCACACGGGACGCTGCCCGCGCCCCTGCCCCCGCGCGCCCGGGCTCCAGCCTCAGGGGCCCCGGGAGAACGTCCCCATGTCCCCATCGTGCGCGTGCAGGATGGGCCTCGGGGCGCGCAGGGGAGGGACAGCGCCCCCCTGGAAGCCTCTCAGACCCGCGGGGGGGAGGGGGGCGCTGTGCGCTGTGGCCTCGTCTGCAAACCCTCCTCTAGCTGTTTGGGGTGATGTGGAACTAAGAAAATCTGGCTCCTCTACTGCCAGGCTGTGTGGCCTCCAGTGCGTCTCTTAACCTCTCTGGGCCTCAGTTGTGTTCTCTGTGAAATGGGCATTGTCGCACATACCCTGTGGGGGCTTCTTGGCCTCCTTAGCGTTCACCGACTTGCATCCCTGCCTCCTCTCGCTCTCAGCCGGGAACAGGGTTTCAGCAGAGGGAAGGGCGTGTGCCGGGCCTCAGAGGCTGGACACACCATGGGGCACTCAGCAGACCCCAAGGACAGGTGGCGGTGACCTGTCTTTGAAAGGAGGGTGAGTGGGGAGGAGTGAGGTCTGGTGCGGTGCTCCGCGTGGCTGTGGTTTTTAACCCCGGAGGGAATAGGGAGCCGCGGGGTTTGGAGCCACAGGACTGGATACTGGAGGGGTGTCTTTCCCTCACAGCTCTCCCTGGTCCAGGCCTGGCCTCTTCTGCCCCACCCTCCAGGGCCCTTGGTCCTTCTCCCTCAGGAGTCCCTCCCTGGCTGACCCCACCGGGCTCCCCAGGGACCTTTCAAGTCCAACCTCGTCTGCTCTAAGCCCTCCCGTATCTCCCCACCTCCCGTGGCCCCGCCAGCTACACGTCCAGCCACCGGCCAGCCACCCTGTCCCCACCCAACAGGCCTACGGACCGCTCCCCACCCTCCAAGCTCCCGCCCCAGGGCCCTCCCAGGCGCAGTCTCCCAGACACGCCCGGTCCTGGGGCCTCCTTCTGGCTGTGTCGGGCCTGGGTCCCCCTCCGCAGGGGGTCCCCGGGACCCTAGACCTGTGGGAGGGCCAGCTGCGGGCTGTGAAGGAGGCGGCGGGAGGTGGAAGGAGACCTTTGTGGCAGAGACTGGAAGGGGTTCTGGGGCCACAGGGGCAGAACCTGCCTCCAACAGCTGGGGGTGCCGCCCCCCCCCCAGGTCCTCCCGCCTTTGAGCTCAACCCACATCCAGCCGGACCCTCCACCCCCACGGCTCCCAAGCGGGAGAGAGAAAAGGGAAGTGAGGCCGGTGACTTTCCTCTCCAACCACCCCCCCAAACCCCCTCCCGGACTCCTGGGGACTCCTCCCTCACCCACCCTGGAGTCCCAGCCCCCACACCAGGACCCCCATGTGGCCTCCGCTGGAGCGGGGGCCGCCCCCTCCCACCCCTGTGTCCTTCTCCCCAAAGGTCAGGGAGCTAATTTCATTCCTCTGTATCTCTCACACCTCGATGATTAATAATTGAAGAAAATGTATTTCTTCGGGGGCCCAGGATAAATCAGAAATAACTACAGCATTCGTATACTGCTGGAGGGCTGGGGATGCCCGAGAGGAAGGGAGAGCCAGGAGAGGGGATGTGGGCTTCTGAGCGTCTAGCAGTCATAATACCACTAAAGAACGGTTTCCGAATTGTGATAATGGCACCAACAACAAGAATCATTTAGCGACGACCTGCTCTGCATCGCGGAGGCTCTGTGCTAAGGCTTTTGAGGTTAAGGATCTCCTTGCTTCCATTCTCCAGATGAGGAAACTGAGGCCCAAAGCAAGGGAAGTGATTTGCCCAAGGCCACATGGATGGGAGTCAAACTCAGGCGGGTCCTGTCCCACACCTGGGACTCTGTCCAGGGTCCCTGCTGGCTTCTTCCCTGGAGGTTGGAGCCTCCAGGCTCGGTCCCGTGGGGGGTGGGGTCTGGGATGCTTGACCCCACGTGGGAACTGTCCACTGCCGTGGGACCCGCCACCTGGAAACTGATCAGGTGAAAGTCACTGAGGCACATCCGTGCTCACGGCGGCATGACCCACAGTGGCTAAAAGGTGGAAACACCCCAAGTGTCCATCAGATGGATGAAGGGTGAACACGGCTCACGGCATGAACACACCCCGGAGTATGACCCAGCCTCAGGAAGGAAGAACGTCCTCCCACCTGCCACCGTGTGGACGGACCCGGAGGCCACTGTGCGCGGTGACAGAAGCCAGACACAGACGGACGCGTCCTGCGTGACCCCACGCACGGGGGTCCCTAGAGGAGTCCCATCCACACAGACAGAGAGCAGACGGTGGGAGCCAGGGGTGGGGCAGGGGGCGGGGAGTCCGTGCTTCCTGGGGGCAGGGTCTCAGTCTGGGGAGATGGAAAGTTCTGGAGATGGATGGAGGGTGGGTGCACGACAGCGTGAGTGTGCCACATGCACTTAGAAGGTTAAAAAGGGGGCTCAGTTGATTAAGGTCCGACTCTTGATTTCGGCTTAGGTCATGATCTCAAAGTTTGCAAGTTCGAGTTCTGCACTGACGCGCTGAACCTGCTTGGGATTCTCTTTCTCTCTCTCTCTCTGCCCCTCCTTACTTGCTCTCTCTCTCTCAAAACTAAGTAAATATATATATTTTTTAATAAAGTTAAGGAGCGCCTGGGTGGCTCAGTCAGTTGAGCATCCAACTCTTGGTTTTGGGCTCAGGTCACGATCTCACGGTTCGTGAGTTTGAGCCCCACGTAGGGCTCTGCGCTGTCAGTGTGGAACCTGCTTCGGATTCGGTGTCTCCCTCTCTCTCTGCTCCTCAAAATAAATAAACTAAAAAAAATTTTTTTTAATAAAAAGAAAGTGAAAATGGTCCTTTTCATGTTATGTGTATTTAAACCACAATTCAACAAATAAATTCTTTTTTAAAAAAGGGGGTGACCTTCCGATTCACGCTACAGTGTGGACGGACCTTGAAAACATGAACGCTCAGTGAGGCCGCATCGCGTGTGACTACTTTTACGTGAAACGTCCAGAACAGGCAAGTCCTGACGGAAATGGGATAACGGGTGCCAGGGGCTGGGGGACGGGGGTGGGGAGTGCTCATAAGAGGCTCGGTGCTTTGTTTTGGGGAGACGACTGTGTTTGGGACCGGATAATGGTGATGGTTGCACAACACCGCGAATGTCCTAAACACCACTGAACTGAACCCTTTAAAACGGTGAATCCTATGTGGTAAGAATTCACCTCGCTTGCAAAGAACAGTCCGCAAGAGTGAGGCGGTCCGCCCTCATCACTGAGAGTCTGTCCGTGTTTGGGTGATGCTGGTGCCCCGCGGGGCAGTGTGCTTCAAATGCTTTAATCAAGTGTTAGACGCACAGGTTTGGGGGGTCTCCATGACCCGTGCTTTCATCCCCAGTCGAGGCCAACCTGTCACACTCATCGGACACCATTTTGCCATTTGCCCGAACAAAGCGCACGGGGACCGGCCTTGCTGCCCGAGCGAGGGGGATTGACAGACAGCCATGTCTCTTCACGGGGCGGCTGCTGGATGCCTACGAAAGTCGATGCGGGAGGAGAGATTTCAATGACGTGGAATTGTGCCCACATGATAAAGTGAAACACACAGACCATGTGACAACTGGAGGGTCACACGAACCCATTTTGTGAAAGCCCCAGGCCTCTGCCAGCATTTTCCCAGGGTCCTGGCCCAGAGTTAGTTGTACCCAACAATTCCTGGGGCCCTGGAGAGGACCACTCTTGCACCCCCTCCCTCTATGCCTGCCTGTAGTGAATTGAACAGTGTCCCCCCACCGCACACACACACACACACACACACACACAAAGTCACATCCACCCGGAACCTCAGAATATGGATTTATTTGGAAATACAGTCTGCACGTGTAATCGAGTTAAGATGAGGCCATCCTGCATCAGGGTGACCCCTAAGTCCAACGACTGGTGTCATTATAAGAAGAGAGATGCACAAACACACAGACAGAAGACAGCCGTGGGATGAGACAGAAAGGGATCAGAGTGATGTGTCCATAAGCCAAGGGATGCCAAGAACTGCCAATGACCCCCAGAAGCTGGGAGAGGCTGGAAGGACCTTTCTCTACATGGGTTACTGCCCCTGCTTTTAAAGATGGAGGGCAGGGGTGCCTGGAGAGCGGTGGGGGGGGGGGGGGCGGGGAGACCCAGGCGGTTAAATTTCCGACTTGGTTGTGGCCACACAGCAGGCTGTGGGCGAGATTGGAGGACCTTGGTTGTGACAGGGGATGTGGGGGCTCGGGCGATAAGGTCCTAGGGCACCTCGGCAGACCCTGTGCCTCCTTCCCGTGTGAGGTCGGGTCGCCCCTCCTCCCCAGTCTCAGTCCTCACCCATTTGAGGCCGACCAGAGTCTGGCCCAGAATCCAAAGACCTCCCTCTCTGTGCCAGTGCCCAGAAAAACCTCTGGGCTTTAAACCCAAAGACCTCAGGGGAATAAGGGCGAGAAAGGGGAGGCAGAGGGAGGGGTGAAAAGACCAAGAGGAGGCGTGGAGGAGAGAAGGGCCTCGTTACTCCTGTGTCCTCGTCTGTCGAATGGGGATAACTTGCCCAACACGCGAGATTTGGAAGAACCACTGGGTTACATACTGCGAAGCACTTAGCACAGCGCCCCGCTCCCTGCAAATGCTCACTAATATTATGCCGAAGATGAATCCGAGGCAGAGAAAAGCGGGAGGAGGGGTGGGGACCCACCTGCCCTGTCGCAGCTGCTGTCTCTGAGCCAGGGACCCCCCCCCACCCCAACCCCGGTCTGGGCCTCAGCCTCCCCACCTGACGCCCACTGAGAAACAAAGCGCTTCAAGGCACACTTGCCTGAATCCCGGCAGAGCCCTAGGCGCTGCCTTACAGGTGTGAACCCTGAGGCCCAGAGGGCCAGCCCGCATGCCCCGCGGCCACTCGGCCGGTGGCGTGGGGGGCGGGAGGCCCGCTCGGGCCACGTGGCCCCAGCGTACGCCCCCGGAGGAAGCCGAACGCTCAGCGAGCCCTTGCACGGGACGTGGAAGGATGCTCCGCGCACTGGTCCAGCGGGCAGGAAGCAGCGGACGGGGCGAGCTGCCCTTGCTGTTGTTGTTATTATTACTGAAGGGAGCAGGAGGGGAGGAGGTGGCGGGTGGCGGGGGCACCGGGCCCCTCCCTTAAGCCCTTCTCCGAGCTTATTAAGCGCCTCGGGCCGCGGCGATCGATGGCCACTGGGCGCCGGCTGCAGCTTCCCTCCCGGCCGCGGGCCGCGCATGCGCGCGGGCGCCGGATTGATCGCGGCCGCCTCGCCTCCCTCGCCGCGCCGGCCCCGCCCCTCCTCCCGCCGCGTTGCCCGGCAACCGCGGCTCGGCGCGCTCCCATTGGCCGGCGGCGCGCCGGGGTCCCGGGCGGCGCGTGGTCAGTTGGTCAGCGCGGCCGCGGCGTGGCCGGGGGCCTGGCTGCGGGCGCGGGTCGATGCCGCCTCCCGTCTGACCTTTCCCGGCGCGCGGAGGGGGCTGCGGGCGGGAAGGGGGCCCGGGAGCTTGGAGCAACCGGCCCGCCTTGGAAAAAAGTTTATTGACCCGTTTCTTATCTCGGGGACGCACGGCTTGCGGAGGTGGGGGCGGCTGCATGGCCGGGGCGGGGAGGGGGGATGCGCGAGGGGGCGGCGAGGACCCCTCCCCAGCTCTCCCCGCGCCCCCAGCTCGCCCGGGGCCGTGTCTTCCAGCTCTACCCTGCCACCTCCCTGGGCTGGCTGGCCCCCTGCCTGAGCTGGGAAAAGCAAGCCTGGCCCAGGGGCACCCCGAATCACAGGGACGTGTGGGCTGGCGGTGGACCCGCTCCCAGGAAGTGCGGCCCAGGGGCTTCGGGATCTCTCTGCCACACCGAGCAGACCACTAGCCCACCTCCGGCCCCGGGAAAGCAGGAACACGTATCCATTCATCCAATGCCCAGGTCCCACACACTCACGGCCTGTAGCCCACAACCCTGTAAGGAGGCACAATGGCTGAAGTTAAAATGCGGTGTTGAAATCAAAGGGCTTGGGGATGCTGTGCGATCTTGTGCCTATACAGCACCCCTCTCTCAGCAGCCCAGGGAGGGGCAAGGCCCTGACTCCGGGTTGCCCACTTCAGAAAACACCGGTGCCCTAAAGCCTTCCAGCTCAGCCGAAAACAAACTGTCCGAATCCCCACCATCTAACTGGGTTTATTATAAAGACAAAGGTGCCGTGTATAAAATGCTGGGGCTCCCTGTGTGGGGGCAAAAATATTTCTTCTCTCCTCGGGGGTGAAAAACAAGACCGAATTTCTCGATGTGAGTGGGCGTGGGTGTGTTTCGTTTAGTGCACTAACAGCTTCCATACGCCTGCCGGGCCGAGTCCAGTGCTGAGAGACTTGTTGAAATGATCTCAGTTAACCGCCCCCCACACACCACCCATACGGGCGTGACTAGATTCCTAGCACCGCTTGGAAGGAGATGGAAGTAGACAGAACTGTTGGCCACAGCCTGGCCCACCCCAAATCGGCTGCGGGCATCTTGCTCAGGGCTCCTGGCCTCGGAGCGGCTCGCCACCCCACCAACGTGTTGCATTTGTTTTATTTTATCATTTTATTTTCTCTCATTTTGTTTCACTTTCCGCGTTATGCGGCACCTGAGGAGTCCCCAGCCCCCTTCCACGGCCTTTGCATTTCTAATTCTTAACAGCTGAGGAAGGCTGCATTGACCGGTGTGGATTGTGTGGGGGTTATTTCTGAAAGCAGAAGCTGGAATTCAATTTTTATTTTAACCTGGTTATTGAGTGGGGAGGGGGAGGTTAGCCAATTCGTGCGCAAGATGAAAAGGCTGGCTTTTATCAAAGGATGAGCTAGTTTGAACATGGCTGCTTGGGTCTGTAACACGCGAAAGGGTCCGTGGAAGCCCTGAATGACCGCGTGCGAGCGTGTCCGAGTGGGGGTGGGGCTCCGTGTGCGTTTCAGCAGAGGCGTGTGTGAGCAAATGCACGAGAGTGGGGTTGGGCACGTGTGTGCGTGTGCACGTGTGATGTAAGCGTGCTCACGTTGAAGTGCGAGGGTGAGTGGGTGCGGTGGGGCAGCATCCACGTGTACTCGTGTTAACGTGTGTGTGTGTCCATGAACATGTGAGGGTGCAGGCGAGCGTGTGCCTGTGCGAGTGCATGTGCACGGGTGCCTGCATGTGGGCGCGTGCCGGCGTATATTCGTATGAGCGTGTGTGCATGTGAGGGTGTGTGTGAGAACACAGAGCTGTGCATGTTTGTGCACGTGTGCAGTGTGCGTGTGAGTGCGCCTGCCCCCCATGCAAGCTGCTGTGTCCCCGCCCGGCTCCCTGTCTTCTCTCCTGCTGTCCCCACCGCAGGGACTGTGCCGTGGCCCCGCCCCTGCTCACCCTGCTCATCTTCCTTCGGGGGCTGCCTTCTCGGGACCCCCTGGATCTGCCAACCGCAGGTGCCTCTCCCGGGAGAACATTCCGCGATTCTGCTTATGCATTCGTTTGGTGAATTTTGGCACTCTCTGGGGGCAGGGGCTGGCATTTCGAGGGCTGCTCAGTCCCCAGGGTCCAGGATGGGACAACTCGACAGGCATCGCTGTGCCACGACACCACTGGCCCAGGCCGCATGTTCTCAGCCCACTGGCACCGTTGCCCAGACAACAGGCCTCCCCACCCTGGGCTGTGCCTCCTACCCCATCCAGACACCAGCCCTGCTGGGCGTCAGCTGTCCCAGAACACTGTCCCCATTGGACGTGGCTGGGGGCATGGATTTTCAAAGCCATCTCTCCATCTGGCAGCTTTATTAACCCGATTCGACTGATCGAGTGACTGACATGTTTGCTTATTGGCTTCTCCTGCCTCTCCAGGGACCTGGGCCAGGTGGCCCCTACCATTTCCACGAGCCCACGGACACCAGGACCCCCTCACAGCCCCATATCACACACACACACACACACACACACACACACTCTCACAATTACAATTATACGCTTGTGGTGATTGGGTCAATTTAAGTGGATCTTTCTGGAAGGCAGTGTGCCAACATCTAACAGGATTAAAAGGGCAAATCCAAGATGCAAGGTTAGTGAGGACAAGAACTTTTACTTATCACCTTCTCTGCTGGGTCCCAAGCACCTTACAGCTATGCCCAGCACATAGTAGGTGCTCAGTAAACAGTAGATGAATCCCCCCGGCCTGTGTGTTCCACCAGAAACTTATCCCACAGGTGTACGCACGGAAGTGTGCTAGGGTTTACGTAAAACCATGTTCCCTGCAGCATCCATTGTTCCGGCAAAAATCTGGGAACCACGTAGGTAGCCAACAGCAGGATGCTGGTTAAATAAGTCACAGGTGGTCCAACCACAGAGGGCTACGCAGCTGTACCGGAAGGAGATGCCCTCTAGGCGAAGCATCCAGAACCCCAAGAGAGACTGGGTGAGGAGCCTACTGGCCCCAAAGGTGTTGCCGAGTCGTGTCCACACACACCTGGACACGGACGTTTACAGAGGCTTCATAGTTGTCCAAACCCAGACAACCAAGATTCCTTCAGCCCTTGGGTGGACGCGTAGACCGTGGTCCACCCAGACGAGGGCATATTACTCAGCGCTAAGAAGAAGCGAGCCATCGAGCCGCGCAGAGACACAGAGGAGCCTCGGACGCACGTCACTCAGCGACACGAGCCAGACTGAGGAGGCGACACACCGTGTGGTTCCAGGTCCAGGACGTTCTGGAAAAGGCAGGACAAGGGCGTGCGGCTGCCGAGCTGGGGGAGGGGAGGAGCGAGTGGAGCACAGGGGATTGTTAAGGCAGCGACGCCCTCCGTGTGATGCTTCAGTGGTGGATGCACAACGTGGTGCAATGAAAACCCAGAGAAAGCACGAGGCCGAGCGTAAGCTCTCTGTTCGCCCTTGAGGTCCCGGGCGAGTGTGCCGCGGCTGCCGTAACAAAGGGGCGGCTCAGAGCGCGTCCTCTCCCACCCCTGAGGCCGGAAACGCAGGGCCGGGGAGTCTGTGCCCGCCCTCCCAGCTTCTGGGGTCCGCTGCCTCATTGAGACACCACCCCATCTCTGCCCTCGTGCTCACGTGTGTCCAAATGTCTCCTTGTCCTACGTACACCAGTCACACCAAACTAGGACCCACCCAAACGGCCTCACCTTAACTTGATTGTATACAAAGACCCTATTTCTAAAACAGGCCACGGGGCACCTGGTGGCCCCACGGTTAAGCGTCCGACGTCAGCTCAGGTCATGATCTCACAGTCCGTGAGTTCGAGCCCCGCGTCGGGCTCTGTGCTGACAGCTCGGAGCCTGGAGCCTGCTTCGGATTCTCTGACTCCTTCTCTCTCTGCCCCTCTGCCTCTCGCGCTCTGTCTCTCTCTCAAAAATAAGTAAACATTAAAAAAACATTTTAAAAATTTTAATAAAACTATTCTAGGGGCGCCCGGGTGGCTCAGTCGGTTGAGCGTCCGACTTCGGCTCAGGTCACGATCTCACGGTCCGTGAGTTCGAGCCCTGCATTGGGCTCTGGGCTGATGATGGCCCAGAGCCTGGAGCCTGCTTCCGATTCTGTGTCTCCCTCTCTCTGACCCTCTCCCATTCATGCTCTGCCTCTCTCTGTCTCAAAAATAAATAAACGTTAAAAAAAAAAAAAACTATTCTAAAAGGAAGAGTCTATTAAGGGAAAAAAAAAACAGGTGCCAGAAAGCATGCAGAGAATGTTCACTCTCGGGAATAGAAATGGCGGTCTGTCTGTGTGGGCACACTCATACTTTTACAGGTACGAGGAGACCTTGGTACAGAGGTTTCCATGCAGACGGGAACCGGGCAGAACAGGAGGGGTGAGCAGGGGGGAAGGCTTATTTTACCCTGTAGGATTGTTGCGGTTGGTTTTAAAATTTCGCCCCCCTGTGCATATACTGCTTGCTGAAAAACAGAAAATTTAACAAAAAGCATAGAGATCCCTGTTTTGTAACTCAGCTTTCCTGACGTTGGCCGTGACAGGGGAGCCCTGGCTCTCCCGTCTGTCTCCTGCACAGATGACTCTGTCTGAGGCTCTCTCAGCCCCCGAGGCCCCTGTCCCATGGTCTCCTGTCCTCCTGGCTCAACAGCTTTGTGCGGGAAGGAAGTGGGAGCAATTCACATCCGCAACTCACTTCCCCTTCATTTATAATGAAATTTATATAATTTCATTATATTTTTATATAATTTATATTTATATAAATTTATATAATTTATATTTATATAAATTTATATAATTTATATTTATATAAATTTATATAATTTATATTTATATAAATTTATATAATTTATATAATTATTTATATAATTATATATATCAATTATATTATAATTTATATTATAAATTATATAAATTCATATAATTTCATTTATAATGAAAATAGTATCACCAGCTTGTCCCAAAAACAGTGCTTATTTTCATTAAAAAATAATACTAATAATTCAACCACGTCCCAACCCTGCTTCAACCCCTGTCCTGGCAGCCCCTCCTTCAGGCCGTGCCTGATCCAGCCCCTCATAACCCCAGGCTCCTCCAAATGCCAAGGCTTTGCACATGCTGTTCCCACTTCTCTTTACTTAACGCCTGCTCCCCTGATGACTTTCAGGGCAAATGGTCCCTTCTCAGGGAAGCCCCCAGGCCACCCACCCAGCCCCCAGACCCACCCTCAGCTCCTGTTATTCTGGGTCACGCTGTGAGATGAGATCTGCCCCCACCCCAAGACTATGAGCTCCCCTGCTCCCTGTGCTGTTTGGGGCCTGGTACACAGTAGGTGCAGTAAAGATCCTGTAATTGCATATGAGAAGAAACCAAGTGGACACACCACAGCTGTATGTAGCAGGAACTCAGCAAATAGGATCACAGCTTGAAGGGTTCTTAGCAGCCGTCTGGAGCCCCCTCCCTGAGCCCCCCAAGCCCAGGGGGAGGGGGAGCAGAGGCCCCTTTAAGGGTCCAGCGCCACCTTCTTTTCTCAGCCACCCGGCACCCACCCACCTGAGAGAGGCTCAAGCAGCCCATTAAGCGATTTTTTTCCTCCACTTACAGCTACCGGCATCGACAGGGATACTCAATATCTGAGGGGCCGCTGGCCTTGGAAGAGAGATCGCAGCCGCCTCGATAAAATATTCTCTCTTGTCAGTGCCTCCCCCACCCCCGCCGAAGCTGTGTGCCCTATCCCCTCCTTTAATGAGCTCTGTTCTCTCCTCCCCCGCTGGATGAGACGCTTCCCCCTCCTCAGCCTTCCAAGCTCAGCTCGAGGGTTGGAGCGGGGCGGGGGGTGGGGGGGGGGGCGGTGAAAGTAGAATCATTCCCACTTCCTACCTGTCCAAGTTCTGGAGGGACCACTTCCCCCAGGAAGTCCTCCCAGACCCCTCGAGCCCAGGCTCCAATTCCAACAGCCCTGGTCATCTCATGCTTTGAAGTGGAGGGCTGGGGTACATGTGGGGTCACACAGTTGTGTACAGATGCCAAGATTCTCATCTGTCCATTCACTCAGTGGACGGGGAGGCAGGGATCGGCTTAGGGGCTCCAAGCCCTGTGGGGCCAGGACTGAGCGCCTTCGAGGGGACAGGCAGGATAGGGTGAGGGCACAGAAGCTGTAGGGCAGGAGGAGGAGACCAGCAGGGCTGGAGTGAGCCCCTCAGGTGGCAGAGGTGATGACCTTCCCAGGGAGGGTGGCCATGGGATGTGAGCCCCGTGACAAGGGAGGGAACTCAGATGGCCAAGCTGGAAGGGAAGCCCCTCTGGGCCAGAAGCCCCCAATTCTGGCTTCAGCACCAAGAACAGCGCCCTGCCTCTCTCTGAACCCAAAGCTCCCAATTCTGGCTTCAGCACCAAGAACAGCGCCCTGCAAGTCTCTGACCCCGACGCCCCAACTCTGGCTTCAGCACCAAGAACAGCGCTCTGCTCGTCTCTGAACCCGAAGCCCCAATTCTGGCTTCAGCACCAAGAACAGCGCCCTGCTCTCTGGAACTCTGGAGGGGTCGCTGCAGTCCAATCCCGCGAGAGAGTCCCTCAGGGAGACCCCACTGCTTCCTGGTGGGTCCATACGGGCCTCAGTGTCCTCAGTAAAGTGAAAACAAGGCCTCACTCCCAGGAGGTGGGGAGGATGGGGGAGCAGCAGGTGTCAACGCTGTTTATAAACCCTGAGTTCCTAGAGCTGGGCAAAGTCTTCACACAGAAGGGGCTCAGTGAGCTTTGGCTGAATGAAAGAGTAGATAAGCGGTTCTAAAATTTCAAATCTAATCCCAACCCCTTCAGGGAAACTGAGACCTGAGAAGAATGTGGCTCTTCCCCTCCTTCCCAGCCAGATTCCAGAATCTTCTCTCCAGGCCTAAGGGCCTGCTGGGCAGGGGGAGGTGGGGAGGAAAGAAAGCCAGTGGGTGGGTGGGGGCACTGCCGCCCGCGAAAATGAGCCCTGTTCATTGTCCAAATACTGATCCATTATGCGGAGCGATGCCATGGTCCCAGAGGGCCAGCTTCTCAGGAAGCCCCCAAGCTTGGGGGCAGACAGGGGACACTAGGTGGGCCGGAGAGAGAGCCCCATGGCTGGGGAGTCCCTGGAGGGGAGTGAAGGAGCTGAGGTTGGTGGTGGGAAGGGCAGCAAGGGTTCCACCTGGAAGGGGAAGGAAAGGTGTAGAGAGGAGAGAGCATTGGGACTGGGCTCCGCAGATAGAGTAGGAGTTTCCTAGGGCAGGCCCGCGGACAACGGAAAAGCAGAAGCATAGGCAGGGATGTGGGAGAACATGGCCCACTTGGGAGGAATCGGGAGGGCCCCCCGCCCCCGGAGGACATGGAGGTGGATTGGGGGCCTGCTGGGGGCTCAGCCAGGACGAGGAGCGGGTGGGGGCGGGCCCGAGACAGGCTGGGGATGGGAGCTGCACAGAAGGACCCAGGCACCTGCAGCGGGGGGGGGGGGGGGGGAGACCAAAGCCTCACCCTCCCTCCAGGAGCCAGACATCAAACCCAGCCTCTGCCCCTTCCAGGATATTAATTTTTCAGAGAAGAAAATGCTTTTTGTATTTTTTTCCAGGCAAAATATTGATAATGGGCTTAATGCGCCTTTCCTGCTTTTGTGTGTTGAGAGGGCTTTTCCATCCTGGTCGCCGCAGAAGCTGCACACCCCACCCCCACCACGGCCCCCCCCCCCCGGCAGGCCCTCACTTGGCTGCCCCAGTGTCTGCGGGGGGGGGGGGTGTTGATTGCTGCGGAGCGCGTTGGCGCAGCCCCCTCCCTCCTCGAGCCCCCCACCCCCCGCTCCACAAAGCCAGACACTCACCGCCCCGCCGTGGGTCGATGCGCCCTGCCGAGGGAGCTGGTGTTCCTGGCGGCTCCAGGCTGAGATACATTTCAAGTTGTTTGAGATTCGCCTTCCTTTCCCTCGTGGCGATCGAGAGGCAGGAAGACGGGGAGGTCCACCCGTTCATCCACTCCCTTGTACGTCACCCAGTCACTATGCACCTACTATGTGCCAGGCCCGGTGCCGGGGCCACAGCCACTTGGGCGGACCCCAGCTCCTGCCTCCTTGGAGTTCACGGTCTGCTGGGAGAGAACGGTGCTGAGCAGAATCATCCAGGAAAAAACATATCACTGCAAATTGGGACAAGACCCCTGTAAGAGAGGCACGGAAGTATGAGGCCATGACGGAGTGAGGGGCTGGTTGAGAATGGGGGCCAGAGGGCTCCCCTGGGGTGGGGACACCAAATGGGACCTGGAGAACCAGGGAGAGTGGCCTCTGCTAAGAGGGCCAGTGAGGAGCTCAGCCTTCCTCTGGAGGGAACGGCTTGTGCAAAGGCCCTGAGGCATCAAATAGCAGAATCTGCTCTCTCGGTGGTTCTCAAAGGGTAAGCATGCGCTGGCATCCCCTGGAGGGCTCACTGCAGCCCAGACGGCCAGTCCCTCACATCTGGAGATACCCCGCATCTAGGGACACTGATTCAGCAGGTGAGACCTGCGGTCTGACGGCACCAGGGGAAGAGCCAGTCGCTCGGTGAGAGGCAGACGCGAGCCGACCAGCAGGGGCGGGCAAAGGGGGCAGCGGAGCCAAATGGCCTCAAGCCCCCGCTTACTCTGTGTGCTCCGGGCGGGCTCCCTTAAACCTCCAGGCCTCGGTCACCGAGCATCTCGGTTTCCTGCAACTGGAGAAGGGACGAACCGAGAAGACCCAGGTCAAAAGCTTAGTGCAGAGCCCGGCACACAGTAGATGCTCAGTGAATGTAAGTGTCGATACGGAACGTCTGTGTGATGAAGGAGCAGGAGGCCTTCGCTGAGCCGGTGGCAGATCCAAATGCCGGAAGCAAGAGTGTGTCGCCCGTGCATTCGTTCGCTGTTGCTGTGTCACAAACATCACACACCTACCAGCTTCCAACACGTAGGACGTCTCCGTTTCCGTGCGTCAGTAGTCTGGGCTTAACTGGGTCCTCTGCTGGGTCCGACAGGCAACAAAGTGCCAGCTTGGCTGAAATCTTTTCTGGAGTTCAAGGTCACTTTCCAAGCTCACCCCGTCCTTGGCAGAATCCAAGCCCTTGTGGTCATAGGATTGAAGCTCCTGTTTTCCGTCCAGATGTCAGGTGGGAGCAGGGGAGCCCTCAGGAACTAGAGCATGCCGGCTGTTTCCCAACACGTGGCCCCCTCCGGGGACCCCTAATGACACGGCAGCTTGTTTCTTCAAGGCCAGCAGGAGAGTCTCTGCTGGGACAGGGTCTTAAATGACACAACACAATCACGGGAGAGAGATCTCTCACCTCCGCCATACTTCGCTGGCTATCAGGGGTCACGCTAAGGGGAGCGGATTGTACAGGGTACAGCGTCAGGTGGAGGTCACAGGGACCATTTTAGTTTTCTGCTCCCCACACAGGCCCATGACCATGCCTTCCCATGGCTACAAAAGTGTGAATGGCCATAGATATGCACATACCTGCAAGTGTTTCTCTTTTTGCATTGCCTGCTGGGGAGCTCAGAGCCAAAACTGTGGCCCACCTGTGGCAGGGGTTTAGAACCACCTGATGTGGGTTCTGCGGACTAACTTCTCTTCCAGCTACAGCTTCTCTCGACTTCACGTCTATTTTTGTTCCTCTGGCTGCCTTGCGTCTCTACAACACCCCCCAACCTTCTGGGCCCCAGGCGGACTGAGAAGGACAGCGTTTGAGCTCCGTTCCGAGGGCTTTACACGCATCCTCTCACTTCAGTCTGCAAAAGCCTCCCTGGGGCAGTGCCGCCCAGAGCAGTTGTGGGAACTGACCCAAGAACCCAGCAAAGCAACGGAGTAGAGAGTCTGGACAGAAGCTGGGCTCGATTCCAGGCGATCCAGTTTGAGAGCGTGGGCTTTACGCACCATACGCCTTAAATTAAAACACACACACAGGCAAAGCGACCTCTGAGCGGGCCGAGCCAACCAGCAGGAAGGCCACACAGCAGCGACCTCCTCCCCTGATCCTGAGCCCAGAGCTGGGATGTCGGGCTGCCCTCGGCATAAATCATCATCTACAAATGTGTCTGCACCCTCACGCGGATCTGCGGGCAGGGCAGTGGGTGCTGCTTCAGGGAAACTCAGTGGCTGGAGGCCGCGAAATCCACACACCAGGCCTGCCGGGGACCAGAGCCCAGCTGGGCCCAGCACCCCTCCCGGAGCCCCCCAATCATCGTGAACCGGACAGGCCCCGCCCCAGTGCAACGGAACCGTCCCCTCGGGCACGTGTTCCTACTGTGTGCCACCTGGCCTTGGCTGGGCGACGGGACACCCAGGACATGCCACACCCTCTTTGTGCCCTCCAGGCTCCCAGGCTGGGGAGAGAGACATCAGACAACCGCAGGGGAGCCCACGATGTTAGCAGCAGGACAAGGTGGGATCAGCGTGCAGCCCTCTCGGGGTGCTGTCCTCAGACTCAGCCGGGCCATCCTCTTTACGGCTTGGCCCGGCCCGGGGCACCGAGCACAGACCTGGGGGTGCATTAGCACGACGGCTAACGTGGGTGAGCGCCTACCATGTACCCGGGCCTGGTCCCTGCACTCGACCTGCATCAGTTCACAATAACTCAACGTGATCCCCATTTTGCCGATGGGGAAACTGAGACACAACTGATTGGCCGCGTTACTCAGAGTCCCATCGGCGGGGGCCCGGGTCCACACCCCGATTACTTCTGTAATTGTCGAGGGAGCCAGAGAGCTGGGGCCTCGGTTCGCTAACGCACAAAATGGGAACGATCGCCCCGCCTCGCCCCCCTGCCTGGTTGGTGAGTGGGGAGCTCGCCCGAGGCCTGAGCAACGCACACGCCACCCTGAGCGGCTCCCAGGAGGCTTGACTCTGCCCCGCCTGCCCCCACGCGCACTCTCACAGCCCCTCACTTCTGCCCCCCCCCCCCAGAGGAGTCAGAACACGGGGCATTTGTGCACAGAAGCAAAGCAGGGACTCCAGAACAAGGCAGCTCAACGCCAGGCCGCCCCAATCCACCTGCCTTGGGCCCCGGTGCTGCCTTCCAGAATCTCCTAGGAAGCGTGCGTTGGGGGGCTAGTGTCCAGCTCAGAGGGTCCCACGGGCAGCGGCTCCGAGCTGCACAGCCTGGAGGGGAAAGGAGGCCCCCAGCTCCCCCAGCCCCCCTCTCTTCTCCTCCCCCCTCCCAGGCCCAGCTGGAATCCTGCTGGTCAGTCTGCAGTCACCGCCCGCCCCACCGCACCCCACCTGTCTTGGCTCACTCCGTGCGGGGCGTGGACAGAGCTCAGCACCTGCCTCTGCCGCAAGCATTTTCTGAGCACCTACAGGTCTGCACCCTGTGTGTGTTTTAAGTCCATCCCACAGATAAGCACCTTGAGCCTCCGAAAGCATCAGTGATACGGGTAAGGGGATGCTGGAGTTGGAACCCACAACTTGACCTTGATCTTGCGGTGGGGGGGGGGAGGCTGTGGCACCAAAAAGGCCCTGGCTGATGTCCCCCTCCATCCCTGGGCAACAAGGCACCCGCGTGACGATGGTACCCCAGAGGTCAGGGGCCAGCTACCCCACGAAACAGCCAAGGTGAGACTCGGTCTCCCCAGGCAAGAAATGGGTCAGTGCGGGAAGCCAGCCCTCAGGGGGCGGGGCTCGGCTGCCACACACCTACCTCCCCCCCCCTTTGTCTTTGCCTCTGAGATCTGAAGGTCTTTGATTTTCCTAGGCAGCTGAGGGGCAGCTGCTCTGGGAGGTTTTCTTACCTGGAAAACAAGCAAGGGGTCAGCCAGGTGACCCTGAGCCCTCCCCAAACCCTCCCCAAACCCTGCCGGTCCTGCAGGTGCTGTGACCCCAGGGAGCCCGGCCCCCAGGCCGAGCAGCCCACCCGGGGACCTCCTGATGGACCTGGGCCAGGAGGATGCACCGCCTGTTTTCTCACACTTGTGCCTGAGCCCCCCCCTCAGGTCTCTCCCCTCCAGGCAGGGGTGAGGGGACGCAGGGACTGGAGGAAGTTCTGCTTCTCGGCTGAGTCCCAGGGGAGGCTGCTTGAGAAGGACCTGTCTTCTTACCGCTGATGCACAGGGAGTTCAGTAATAATAGAAATGTTGTGTTGCGTTTGCGTTTTTAAAAGCGAGGGGGAGAAAGAGAGGGAAGCCCAGCGGTTCCTACCCGCCAAAGTGCGGGGATTTATTACGGAGGCAATTACGGAGGGAAGCCGCCGGGACTGTTCTGAGGGGCCTGGGTGCTCGTTAGGGAGGTGGGATAAGCAGCAGTTACAGCTGTTAGCAGCGGAGGGGAGGGAGGAGGAAGGGGGAGGAGGGGGAGGGACGGGGAGGAGGAGGGAGGGAGGAGAGGAAAGGGAGGAGGAAGGGGGAGGGGGAAAGGGAGGGGGAGGAGGAGGGGGAGGAGGGAGAGGAGGAGGGGGGAGGGAGGAGAGGAAGGGGAGGAGGAAGGGGAGGGGGAAAGGGAGAGGAGGAGGGGGGAGGGAGGAGAGGAAGGGGAGGAGGAAGGGGAGGGGGAAAGGGAGAGGAGGAGGGGGGAGGGAGGAGAGGAAGGGGAAGGAGGGAGGGGATGAGGGGGAGGAGGGGGAGGAGGGAGGAGAGGAAGGGGGAGGAGGGAGGGGAGGAGGGGGGAGGAGGGGGAGGAGGGAGGAGAGGAAGGGGAAGGAGGAGGAGGAGGAGGAGGGGGAGGGGGAGGGGGGGAAGGGGAGGGCGAGTGGGAGGGGCAAGGCAGGAGCACCAAAACTCCCTCTCTTACCAGTGGGGGAAACTGAGGCCGCCCAAACCCTCCAGGCCATAGGACTCTGCTTCCCTGCAGCCTGGGGCCCTCCCAAGGGTCAGGCTCCAGTGTTTGAGGTCGGGGTGGCCGTGACCTTTTCCAGGAGGAGCCAGGTTGACCCTTCCGCTTCTGGGGCCCTTTAATGATTGGCTGGTGGGAGGCGGGGGCGGATCCGGGAGGACCGATCCCCCCACACCTGCATCTGGGCTGTGAGCACCCCCACACCTGCATCTGGGCTGTGAGCAGTCTGCCACCCGGCTGCTGGGTCACAGGCCCCAGAAGAGGGGACCACGGCAAGTGCAGGCACTGTCTCTTCCGGTCTCCTCTCACCGCCTCCCACAAATTCGGGGGTGGGGGGGGTCACGGGCTCCCTGGTCCCTGGGATTATCCGAAGGACTAGTTCAGAGAAACGTTCTGTGTGGCTGCAGGCGGCACAGAGTCAGCTGGGACCCCGGCTGGGCGCACCAATGCGTGCCCGGGCCACCCGGTTCCGCGGGCCTGGGGCTGGGGGCCTCGGCCAAGTGCCGGAAGCTCCCTGTGCCTGTTTCCTCATCTGCAAAATGGGCTCAATTAGAGGGCCTGCCTCGTAGTCCCGCCCACTCCACCCCGGCCTGCAGGAGGCATAATGGGAGGGGGCAGGCAGTAGAAGGGGGTCTCTGCTGGGTGTGTCACTCCCGGGGGGGGGGGGGGGGCAGGGGGGGGCTGGGACCCCTCACCCCCTGGGCAGGGAGGCGTAGTGAGGTGGCTGCAGACTGAAGGAAGAGCAGTCCCCTCCCCTCACGCAGCCACTCGCCTGCCCCCCACTCCCCACACAACACACGGCGTGGGGGGCTGTCATCTCCGACGCGCTCCATTTGTGCAGACAGAGTCAGGAAGGACTTGTTCTAAAGGCTACGGGGCCCTGTCCCGCTTGGCCTCCCAGGCTGGCATTGGAGGCTCGGCTCCGACACCACCCCCACCCCCCAGTCCCAGCCTTATCTCATTGACTCATTCAACAAATATTTCCTTAATGCAGGCCCGTGGGTACTCGCTGCTCAGTACTGGGGGGACTGGGTGAGGCCCACCTCCTGCCCCTGCCCCGGCCCTCCCTTCCCCACGTGATGAGAGGGCCTTTCGTCCCTGACTCCCCTACCTGATGAACTCCTACACATCCCACAAAACTCAGCATCCAGGCCCGGTGCTGGGAAGGCGCCCTGCCCCCATCGCTCACTCAGGAGCAAAAAGCAGTCTGTCTTCCCTCCCCAAGCACTAGCACGACCTCCCCCCCGCCCCCGCCAGGGCTGGGTGACCCCCAGCTCTGGGTGGGCGCTGCACTGAGAGATGTGTTTAAATCCAGTGACCGGCCCAGGTCCCTTCCTCCAGCCTCCACCGGTAGGTTCTGCCTGGCGGGCCAGCACCCCTTGCCCCAGTCCCAACCTCCCAGTACCCCTCGAAGAGGTCTGGGGGGCGGGGCTCACACCCAGGGAGGCAGCAGGGGGTGGGGGCGGTCAGCCCTGCAGGACGGTGGTGCGGAGTCTGCCCGCCCCCCCCCACTTCCTGGCCAAGCGGCAAGGGTGCCATGTGTTCAGATAAATGGCACGTTAATGGGGCGCCAGGTCAGGGCGAGGCTCCGCAGCCAACCGGATGCCGCCCGGGTTGCCCGGGGCGGGCGCCCCTCGGTCGCTCCCTGAGCAGGAGGGGCGTAGCCCCCCTCCCGCCTGGGGCCTCCACCTCCTCGTCAGGAAAGTGGGCGCCCTCCCAGGCCTGCGCTCGCGGCCTCTGGGTCGCCTCCCGGGGGGTCCACGGCCACACACTCTGGGGTGCCGGGGCCCGCATGCTGGCGCTCGCAGAGTCGGCGCCGCGACCCGGGTCAGGGAGGCAGCCCGGCCCGGGTCCCCCAGCCCCGAGCCTCCGCAGACCCACCGGCCGCGCCCCGCGCGACTCTGGGCTCCCGGAGCCGCTCGCCACCTTTGTGCAAGGCGGAGAGCGTCGTGGGTTGAATATATGTATTTACATTTTTAATTGTCGAAGGAACCTCCCTTCCGGGAAGGACCAGAGGGTGCCCCGGGCTGCGAGGGGGCGGGGGTCTCGCTCGGCGGCCCAAGGCCCGGGCTTCGCGGCGGGGGTGGCGCTGGGGCCCCTCCGGAGCTGGGCGCCCGACGCGGGTTTCGTTGCTCCGGGGAAGCTCTCGGCCCGCAGTGCCTGGGCCCCATCAGCGGAGCGGGGCTGGGGGGGCGGCCTCCGGCTCCACAGCCCGCGCTGCCCCCTCCCTCGTCCTCCCGGAGACCCGCCAGCCGTGCCCTGCCGGCCTGGCCTCAGTTTCCCCGACTGCTCCCTGCCGGGCAGACTCACAGTTTCCTCACCAGCTCCTGAAGGAGGAGGGGTGATCTCGACAAAGCCGAGAGAAGAGGGGTCTGGGCCACCGTAGGGGGGCTCGTTCGTGTCGCAGCCCCTGCTGACCGCGCCTCCAACTGGCCTCAGGGTATTTGCGACCTGGGCGTCCCAGGCTGCCGCCCCCAGCCCGGCTCGGGCGCGCAGCGGAAGCGAAAGCAGGTGGACGGGGAGCGAGGAGAGCGAGCCGACCTCAGGCGCCCTGCGGGTCACTCTCCAGATGGGGAAACTGAGGCGCGGGCGGGGTGGGCCGGCTGTCTGCGCGCCCTCCGGCGTCTGCCCTGGCCGGGCCTCGACTACCCACCCCTGAGAATAGTGTTGGTGGGGGTCTGTGGGTGCAATTCCGGGCCGCCGGGGGAGGGGACCGGGACGCGGGGCCCCAGGGAGGCGCGCGCGCGCACACACACACACTCACACACACAGACCCGCGCCCCGCGGACGCCGGGCCCCGCTGCCCCCGCGCAAACAAGCGCCGTGTTTGCCGAGAGCGCGGCGGGCGGCGCGGCCCGGGAGCGATGAGGATTCGATGGAGCCGGCAACGGAGCCCGGGCGGGCGTGGGGATCGATCGAGCGCAGCTGTCGCCGACACGCCCGCGGGAGCACCTACCCCGCGGGCCAGCGCCCCGGGCGCCGCCGGCCGCTGGCGAGAAGCTCCGGACGGCCGGCCCGCCAGGGGCGAAGCCCCAACGTCGTGGCGCCCCGCCTTCGGGCCTCGGAAGGACCCCGCGCCCAACGTCCGAAAGTGGAACCTCGGGGCGCCGCGCGCACAGCCGCGCCGGGATCCCCGCCAGGCCGGAAGAGCCTAGCACCCTCCCCCCAAATCTAAATAAAGTCCTCCGACCCCGCCCGAACGAAGGCGCAGGAGTCCGGCGGGAGGGTGAGGGCCTACGGGGTGCGCGCCGGCCAGGCTTTGGGGCGCCCGCGGGCCTGGGGACTGGAACGGTGCCGGCGCGGGCCTCAGGCTCGGGCGGGGCTGGGGGGGGGGGCACATTCGCCGCCACTATTTATTAAAACCTTGCTCTAGTAAAACTAGGCGTGCGCGGTCGCCGGTGGCTTTCATTTCCGTGGGGACAA
This sequence comes from Panthera leo, assembly GCF_018350215.1. Taxonomy (NCBI): domain Eukaryota; kingdom Metazoa; phylum Chordata; class Mammalia; order Carnivora; family Felidae; genus Panthera; species Panthera leo. The sequence goes on from NC_056680.1 coordinate 1,075,194, forward strand.
GTGGAATCGCAGAATCGGGCGCGGACCGAGGGCGGACCTGGGAGAGGCCGGGAAAAGAAAACCCTCGGGTGCGTCCCCCCTAATGTTTTTGGCTGCGCGGCGGGAGCCAGAACAAGAGGCCTGGAGGTGGACCACAGCGTGCCCCCAGGGCAGTTTCGAGCCTGGAAGGGAGGTGTTGTGGCTGAAGGCCCCCGCTGGGCTCCCGGGGCAGGGAGAAGGTCCCAGCTTGGCACAGAGAAGGTGGGCATCGGCGGGGGCGGGGGGGGGGGGGCAGCCCAGCGCGAGCGGACGCGGGGTCCGGGAGTCGAACTCCAATTTTCCTGCGGGGAAGACTGAGGCCGTAGAGCTTAGGCGACGTGGCCAAGGTCCCGGTAGGAGCGAGGAAGGGGGTCTCCCTGCCCCCATCCAGCCCACCCCTCCCCCGCCCGCAATTTGCCTAATGACCCAAGATCGATCCGCGCGAGCCACCCGCCTGCCCCGTGGCCGGCTCAATTCTATTTTACTAATTACTAAAAGGCCGCTGGTGGGGAGAGCGGGTTCAGGGGTGCCGGGGGGCCTCCTCCCTCCTAGATGCCGGCAGATTTTTGTTCAGTCTCCCAGTAGGAGCGCGGCCTCTGCGAGGAGCAGGATCCCTGTTCCCGGAGGGGGTCCAAACCCAGGCCGCCGTACAGGAGGCGGGAGCTGCTTGCACGGAGCCAGCGGTCCCAGCCCCCACCGAGCCTGGGCGCTCAGGGTGTCCCGAGGCCTCGGCGCGGAGGGGGCTCCGCCTTAAAGCCCCAGGCTGGCCTCTTTCCTTTTCAAAATGGGCGCTTTCTTCGTTAGCAAAGCCGCACATGCCTGTTATAAAAATGAAGTGATAATCGAGCTGGAGAAAATATATGGAGAAGGAAGCAGAGAGCCCACGGCCTGGACACCCCCCAGCGCCCCTAGGCTGACATCTGGGGTGCTTCCTTCCAGCTCGGTCTTCCCTCCCATGACTCCCCAGCCCCGCCTGACCCCCGCTTCTTGGGCCTGGGATGTGATCATTTTATGGCGGCTGATTGATTTTTAGATCCCACGATTATTTTTAATTATCTGTGATTGTTGGAGGGTGGGATTGGGGGGCTCAGGCTGGTGCTCAGCGCCGCCAGAACCCGCCTCCCGGACTCAGAATCCTCACGGGGAGGGGGATATTCAGTTGTTCGGACCTGCCCCTCTCCCATCTCTGCTTTCCCACCTGGAAGATGGGTGTAATAATATATAACCCGGAATTCTATCTGAACCACGGACCCAGATAGCACGCACTTGGAGTGTTAGCGCTCAGACGGACCTCAGCCCAAGGGGGGGCCCTGCCAGGGCACCCCCTCTACCTCGGGCCTGAGGGGCAGGGAGAACGGTGGCTCGACTCCTCTCAGCAGCGGGTGAGGACAGAGTGTGTGCTCGGTCAACAGTAGGCAGCTACCAAACGCTGAGTCCTAAGCGGCACGAGGCCCTGACGGGGGTCCCCATGAGCCCCTACCCCACCCAGGACTTGGATCAGCCCATTCTACTGTCTGATCCCCCCAAGCTGGGGTCCTGGTCGTCCAGGCCCCAAACTCCCTTGTGCCCCCTCCCTCTGCCATGATGGGGGCCAGCACGGTTGTGCCTCCGGCTCAAAGCTAGAGCTGGCAGGAAAACACTCCCCTCCCCACGATGGAAGGGAAAACAGACCGAGAGGGCCCTAGCCCAGGGGCCGAGCTCAGTTCGTCTGCAGGCGTGGGGGACGGTGTTGCAGGCGTGAGGACGGGGCGGCCCGTGGTTTGCACGGAGGGGGCGCTGGCTCCCTGCTTGGGCCTTCCGTCCACTGGCCACTTACAGCCTCCCTGCTGAGATGGGGGCACCTTGGGGGCTCCAGGAGAGGCCTCAGTAGCTTTCCCCCCACAGGTCACCCTGCGGGGCCGCCATACTGGGGAAGGAAGAAGGGGTGGGGCACCTTTCGGGGTGTGGGAGGGGTGACCCCTCCGTTACCTGCATCTGACCCCGCTGGAGGGACCATGGAAGGGAATGTCTCTCTGAGCGTGGGAGGCTCCCCATTTTTCCCAGTTCCCAAGGGTCCCTGGGCCTCAACTGTCTCCCGGTGGGGAGGAAAAAGAAGCACCTTCTCTCCCCCACACCCAAAAGAGAAACACTGGGGTGCGGGGGGCAGTTGGAAGCAGGGGCTTCTTAGGAAGCAGAGAGGACAAGTCCCCCACCTGCCTGCTCTGGAAAAGGACAAGTTCTTTGAAGGTCCCCCCCTCCTCCCCACCCCCCAGCTGCTGCCCTGCTGGGGATGGAGGGAACCAGAACTTGGAGGCGGGAGGCATCTTTGGCACCCCTGAGGACAGGTGCTCCACTGTGCAGCTAGGGAAACTGAGGCCCAGGTGCCCACACCTGGAAGCAGATCCGGACACTGGGGGTGGACAGGCCCTGACTCAGCCTGAGGACCCCGATTTTCAGCAGGACTCCCCGCAGAGAGATGGGAAGCGGGCAGTGACTCTCTGTACGGTGCTCCCATAGGGGAAGCCCAGCTTGCACAGGAACCTACCTCGTGGGGTCCGTGTGAGCCAGAGGGGGGACAAGTGGACCCCAGGCCCCACCCAGCCACATTCCTACATGTTCCTGGAGATAGATTTGGGGGCGTCAGGCAGGAAAGTAACCTCCCTGACCCTCTGGGGAGAGACACAGAATGAGAGGTGTAGGGATGAGGTCCCAGGCCCCACCTCGGTGGGGTCTGTCCTCCGAAGCCCGCCCGGCTGTCCCCGCGTCCGCCGGCCCCCCTGTTGGAGAGGGGGGGACGCGGATGGGCGCGTAGGCTGGGGACCCCAGGAGCCCGAGTCTGGCCCACTCCGGCCCGCCTGGAGCTCGAGGGGGCCGGAGCGGGCGGAGAGCGAGGCGGCGGGAGGCGGCGGAGAGGGGAGCGGGTGGGCGGGGGTGCTGACGTCAGACCCGGGCCCGGGCGCCGGCGGCCGCTCCCCCGCCACATCCTGGTGGCCGCGCTCGCAGCCGGGCCGGGCGGTGCGCCGCGCAGCCGGGCAGCCTCGCGCGCAGCCACCGGGGAGCGGGCGGGGGGCCATGCGGCGGCCTTGAGCGCGCCGGGCCGGCGCCGAGGAGCGCGCGCGGCGGGCGAGCGGCCGAGCATGGAGCTGAGCCTGGAGAGCCTGGGGGGCCTGCACGGCGTGGCCCACGCGCAGGCGGGCGAGCTGCTGAGCCCGGGCCACGCGCGCTCGGCGGCGGCGCAGCACCGCGGCCTGGTGGCGCCCGGGCGCCCGGGCCTGGTGGCCGGCATGGCGAGCCTGCTGGACGGCGGCGGCGGCGGCGGGGGAGCCGGGGGTGCGGGCGGCACGGGCGGCGCGAGCGGCGGCGCCGACTTCCGCGGGGAGCTGGCGGGCCCGCTCCACCCGGCCATGGGCATGGCCTGTGAGGCGCCCGGCCTGGGCGGTACCTACACGACGCTCACGCCCCTGCAGCACCTGCCGCCGCTCGCCGCCGTGGCCGACAAGTTCCACCAGCACGCGGCGGCCGCGGCGGTGGCCGGGGCGCACGGCGGCCACCCCCACGCGCACCCGCACCCGGCGGCCGCGCCGCCCCCGCCGCCCCCGCCGCAGCGCCTGGCGGCCAGCGTGAGCGGCAGCTTCACCCTCATGCGCGACGAACGCGCGGCGCTCGCCTCCGTGGGCCACCTCTACGGGCCCTACGGCAAGGAGCTGCCCGCCATGGGGTCGCCGCTGTCGCCTCTGCCCAACGCGCTGCCGCCCGCGCTGCACGGCGCCCCGCAGCCCCCGCCTCCGCCGCCGCCGCCGCCGCTGGCCGCCTACGGCGCGCCGGGCCACCTGGCCGGGGACAAGCTGCTGCCGCCCGCCGCCTTCGAACCGCACGCTGCGCTGCTGGGGCGCGCCGAGGACGCGCTGGCTCGCGGGCTGCCCGGAGGCGGCGGCGGCGGCGGCGGCGGGGGCGGCGGCGCGGGCGGCGGGGGCACCGCGGGGCTGCTGGCGCCGCTGGGCGGGCTGGCGGCCGCCGGGGCGCACGGGTCCCACGCAGGCGGCGGCGGCCCGGGCGCGGGCGGCGGCGGCGGCCCCGGGGCGGGCGCGGCGGCGGAGGAGATCAACACCAAGGAGGTGGCGCAGCGCATCACCGCCGAGCTGAAGCGCTACAGCATCCCGCAGGCCATCTTCGCGCAGCGCATCCTGTGCCGCTCGCAGGGCACGCTCTCCGACCTGCTGCGCAACCCCAAGCCGTGGAGCAAGCTCAAGTCGGGCCGCGAGACCTTCCGCAGGATGTGGAAGTGGCTGCAGGAGCCCGAGTTCCAGCGCATGTCGGCGCTGCGCCTGGCAGGTAGGAGCGCGGCGCACTGCGCGCGACCCCGGGGGCTCCGGCTCGGGACTCCCCTGCGGGAGCGTCATGTGCGCCCCTGCCGGTTCGTGCAGCCGCCGAAAGGGAGAAGGGGATTGTGCCGCCTGCCACGCGCCCCCCCCAGCAGCCCGGGAACGGGGAGGGGTCCCTGGTTCCTTTGACACTGTGGGGAGGATCCCCGAAGCAGCCTGCGGGGTCGTTCATTGTGTGTGGTTGGGGGGGGGGGGCGGTGCCGAGCCCCGGACGCGCCGCTGCTCTCGGCTGGGGGCGCCACTCCCGCCTCCCGAAAAGCCCCTGGCTCCGCTTCCAGCTCCAGGCAGAGGGCCGGGACCGTGCACCCGGCTGCCGGCGCGGAGGAGGCCGGGGCCGGGCCCGCGCTCAGCCCTCGGCCCCAGCGCGCGCTTCTTTGTAGCTCGGCCTCGGCGATCGATAGCCCCCTCCCCCTCTCCGGCCGCTGGCAAAGGTCACCCGAGAACGGGCGGGGGAGGGGCGGCCCGGAGGCCTTCACACCCCGGCCGGCCGCCTGCCCTGCGCGGTCGCTTCCGACCCGGGCGCGCGCACTCCTGCCGGCCTTGCCTTTCCGTCCCGTGTTTCCCTCCTTTCTACCTCTGTCTGTCGGGGCAAACTGGTTTCTATTTATTTTTCGCTGGATCTTGGTTTTCCTCCCGGTTCCTCCCCGCTCTTTCTCCTTCTCTCCGCCGCGCTCTCTTTCTGTCTCTCTCGCTCACACGGACTCTCAGCCCCCGGCCCCCCTGGGGACCGCGCTCCCTCCTCCCTCCCAGCTGACAGCAGCTGGGTCCACACCTGCCCCCAGCGAGGCGGCCTGGCCGGAGGCCCCCCTCTCCTGGGTGTCTGTGGGGTGCAGGAGAGGCCCGGCCACTGTCACGGGGAAGGGCCTGACCTGAGTGTGTGTGTGGGGGGGGGGGGGTCTTTCCCTGGCCGCAGGGGGAGGGGGCCGCCGCGGGGACAATAGCCGCCTCCGACAACGCGGGATCGATCGCTTCTCTGCACGCAGGGGCAAGTGGAGCTGGAGTGGGCTGGCTCTCAGACTAGGCACCCCTGGAGCAAGGAGGCAGGGCGGGATTTCTGCCTCCAGCCACCCCGCAGGGAGGGGGGCCGGGGCGAAGGGGCGCAGGCTGCCGCTGGAAGGGGTTCTGGGTTTGCTCCTCCCGGCCCCCTGGCCTGCTGGACAGCCCGGGGAGCCTGCGCTGACACGTGGCCTCAGTTTCCCCCTTCTGTGGAGCCTCCTCTAGGCTTCTTAGATTCCCCGCTTTGGGGAGTGGGAAATTAAGTCCCCGCATGTGCGGCAGGTGACCCATCGTGCGGGGAGGTCGTCGTGACATCTCCGAACCGGTGTTAGGAACCCAGACGTGGGGCTTGTGTAAGGGCGAAACCTGTCCTGTCCTGCTCCCCATCGCACATGCAGGGCCACGGGTGCGCTCACAAGGGACACAGGCGCAGACCGCTGTGTGCGATGCAGGTGACATCGGGTGGCAAAAGGGTGCCCTAAGGTGTCAGATGCTAAGTGGCGCTCGTGGAGACGCGTGGACATGGGCATTTGACATCTGGCCACACCTGCCACCCTGGGCCTCCTCCCAGCGCATGTATATCCGGGGACACCCCCGAAGAACACATACCACTGTGCACCCTTCTCCCGGCACCTGTGTTCCTGAACGGACCGTCACGAACTGCGGCCGCCCATTTCAGCCCCCACGCCCCCCCCCCCAGAGGTGGGCCAGGGCGTCCCAGAGCCAGGGACCACAGGCGCGAAGTCCATGCCCCGAGGGGTGGGGCAGGGGGTGTCGCTGCTGCGGGCTGAGGGGCGCCCGGCTCCCCCGCTCGGGTCTTCCCTTCGGGGCGCGCGGAGGACAGCAGGTGGGGGAAACAGCCGGCCCCCCTCTGGGAAAGTGAAAGTCGGAATCCAGGCTGTCTCCGGAGCGCACGGGGCACAGGAGCGCGTGAGCGCGGGGCCGAGCCTCGGGCAGGGCGCTCGGGTGCCGGGGATAATGAGTGGGGACCGTGCGGCGCGCCCCCTGCTCCTCCCGCCGCTGCCCACGCGGTGACCCCGCCGACCCGCCGGCTCCACCGCAACTCGGGCGCGCTCCGGGCCGCCGCGTCTACACCACGGGGCTTGGCCTGGGAGTTAGAGGTGGCCCGGCCCGGGCGAGGGGTAATTAGGCGCCGGCCGGCCGAGAGGCCTTTAGTTCCGGTCGCTGCGCAAATGAAAAGCGGTTAAGTGGCGGCAAATCGCGGCGCTTACGGGGAGGCAGCGGGGCGCGTCCCCCTCCCAACCATGCCGCCCAGCACGCGAAGGCCTGGAGCCGCTGCAGGTGCCCCGATCCGCTCCCCAACCCCCCCCCCCCCCCCCAATCTGGACCCCGCGGGGAGGACTCACCGCCCTGCCCTGCGCTGCGCCCTGGCCAGGCCACCCATCCCCCCCACCCCAACCCCCCCACCGCCGCCGCCTCCCTGGCGGTGCCCCCCGGGGAGCCGCCCCCGCCGGGCTCGAGGGAGGAAGACACACGCGGACAGACGGACACAGAGAGGCAGAGACAGGTAGGGAGAGACAGAGTGACAAAAACAGAGGGGAGAAAAACCAGAGAACTGGAGACAGAAAGAGAAACAGAAACAGGGATGCGGAGAGAAAAAGACAAAGAGAGAGAGCAGAGAAGGGGAGATACTGAAAAGAAGACCGGAGAGCCCCCCAGGGCAGCTGAGCCGGGGAGGGGGCCCTTAGCCTGCGTGTCTCCCGGCCCACCCTCCCAGCTCCCCACCTCCCTCCTTCCCAGATCCGGGGCCCAGGGGACAAGGGGTGGCGTCTTTGTTTCCGGGAAGCACCTAAGGAATCTGGCTGCGTGGCCCTCAGGGGCCACCCCACTGCCCTATGCCGGCCTGCTCTGGGTGCCTCAGTTTACCCATCTGTCAAATGTGTGTGCGCTGGAGGGGCCAGGTTCTGGGTCTAACATTCTGAGATTCTGGGACCCGCTGGTCCCGGCAAGGCCCATCCTGCAGGACCCTAACCCCACGGCTGCCGGGCCGGCCTCGTCTTCCCAGCCCACACCAGGGTCCTGGGAGCAGGAGGCTTGGGAGCTGCCTCCTCTTGGAAGCCTCCCAGGTTCTAGCTCCAGCAGTAATTGTGGGAGAGGGACTGGGGGTGGGGGGGAGGGGACTCTCGGCTGGGGCGGGGTGGTCGATGAATTCGAATTACCGTCTCTAATTCATCACCGCTGCCGGTCGATAGCTTCGGCCTTCTTCAAATATTGTTTAAATTGCAACTCTGGAGGAAAAGTGTTTTTTGTAACTGATCAGAAAACATATATATAAAATAAATACCAGAAAGCAGGCGATTGGGAAAAGGTCACCCTCCTCCTTCTTGCCTCACTGGTGAGCCAGGTGCCCAAATCCCTGAGGGCTGTTGGAGGCCAGCATGGGGGAAACGGAGGCAGGAAGGGACCCATTTCTGGAACCAAGTTGCTGATGGCACGTGGCCGGGGCTGGGGGTCTGGAGGGGACGGTCATGGACAGGAGAAGGCAAATCAGGCCTCCATCCAGGCTAAGACGGGCACTTTGCGCCCCAGCCTCCTCCCCCACTCTGCCACCACCATCCCAGACCGGGTGTGGGGTGCGGGGCGGGTGGAGCTGGGCGGGGTCTGAGCCTGAAGGAACCCAGCCCGAAAGGTCAACGGTCCAACCGTCCAACCGAGAGTCCCAGTGGGAGGGGTGGCTGTGCGGCTTCCGGAACGACCCCCCAGGACCCCTACGCCTTCTGTAAAATCCTCACCTTGAACCCCAAGGGGTCCACATCTCTTCCAGACTCCCCCCAAGACATCCCAGCAGAGGACTTGGAGACCTGGGCCTCACCTGGGCTCCCTCACAGACTGGTAGGGTGGGGGCCTGAGGCTCAGTTTCCTCATCCGAGAAATGGACCTAGGAAGTGCTTGTTGAGGCTTTTTCATCAACCACGCCCTGCGGAGCCCCTCAGGGTGCATTCACAGACCCTGCACCCTGAGGCCACCTTGCCTCATCACCCCCACACCCACTCATCTTCAGGGGGCCCCACAGCAGCCTGTGATCTGGGGGTGCAGGAGAGTGGGCAGGGAGTGCGGGAGGCGTCTGGAGGGGACACTGTCGCCCCCCACAGGGATGCAGGGAGAGCGTGTCTGGGATTGTGTATGGCACAGCCCAGTGAGCTCTGCGTCCCCCCCCAAACCAGGCCCTCCTTCCACCCCAAGACTCGGCTGGGACAGCCCCAGGACCCCACCCAGCTTAAGTGATTCTGCGCCCCCACCGTGCAGACCGGGAGGTAGAGGAGAGGGGCAGGCTGTGGGATGGGGAGGAGGCTGGCTGGGGTGCCTTAAGCCGTCCCCCTCTCCTAGGCTCAGCCTCCAGGCGTGAGACATGGAATCACCCGAATGACCATTTAAGCTGGATGTGGTTATTGTGGCCACTTTACAGACCAGCAAGGTGAGGCAGAGTGGAAGGAAGGCGACTGCCAAAGCCACACACCGTTCCAGCAGGAGGGGGAACAGACCCGGCTTCCCCAGCAGTAAACGGGGCTGGGGGGGGGGGGGGTGGGCTGAGCCTGGAGGGGCTGAGATGCCCCGGCTCCCACCTCCTGCAAGTGGGGGGACATTCCGAGCAGGTCACGGCAAGTTCCATGCGATAAGCAGCGTGGATGGCCCTCGGGCAGGTGGACAGCGGGTGCTGCCCTTCTCCTTCCAGCTCCTCTGAGGGTGACAGGGTCCTGGCCCACATGAGCCCCCCAGGGAGGGTGTGTGGACACCGGGTCCCAGCCTCTGCCTCTCCTGCCCGGGCGCCCCCTCGCTGAAGCCGGCCCTCAGGGTAAGCCTGGGCCCAGCAGTGCATTTCCAGCCCTCCCTGCGCCCCCCGAGCCCAACCTTGCAAGACAGGGACAGTCACCCGCATGGCACCATTGGGCACACAGACGAGTCTGCAGGGTGAGGGCCTGGAGCTGGGCTTCGATTCCTTTTTTCTGAAGTCCCCTTAGCCTGAAATCCCAGATCTGGCCATTCTGGCCCCTCACTTCTCTCCCGTTCCTGGGATTCTTCCCTATCAGCCATCACCACTCTAGTCTGAGCGATACACTGCCAGCCCCGCGCTCCCTCCTCCTCCCCCTCCTCCTCCTCCTCCTCTCCTCTGGTCTCCAGGCTTGGCTCCCATCCCTAGTGTGCTCTCTCCTTCAAAGCTGGAGGGGGTTTTTACCACCACTCTGGAGTTCATACAGCCTGTGCATGGCATCCTGCCACATAGCCTCCCATTACCCCTAAGATGTGGCCGATAGAGGAGGAGGCTCCCGGGGGCAGGTGCCCTGACCTCAGGCTCCTGGAACCTCGTGGACAAAGGACAGGAGGTGGGGAAGCCCAGAGTGGCTGCAAGGAGCCACTGGGCCCGCGCAGCTGGCCTGTGTCTTTGTATGTACCAGCGAGCCCAGCTTAACAGGGGAGCCCGAGCTGGTTTGAATCAAGTTTTTAATTAAATATGGCCCTTGATCAATAAGGAAGGCAGCGCTAGTGGGGGAGGGGGAGGCTAGGCCAGGAGCCAGGGGCTGCCTGGGAGACCCACGGGACCCTGGGCGGTTTGGGGCACCTGTGGCCTCAGTCTCCCCTCTGCCAAGTAGGTGTAGGTGTGGGTGGGGTTAGGAGGCCTAACCTCCTGCGGGCGGATTCTTGCCGTGTGGACGGATGTGGGGAGTTGGGGGGCCCCTTAGATCCGACGAGTCAGAGATTCACCGCAGACGGAAGCAGGGGCAGGGAGATGCGTCCATGACTGGCGCAGACGTCGGAAGGGACGTGCGGAGGCGCAAACGGACGCGCGCGCGCGGGGAGGCAGTGGAGACGTCCGCGGGAGCAGGTGTAGACGTGCGCATCCACAGTAAGAAACGTGCGCGGACTCTGGCTCGGGAGCCCCATCGGTCTTCGAGCTCAGATCTGGCCTAATGGGGCGGCCCGCAGCAAGGGACCTCTCTCTCCCGAGACCCCTGTGCGGGCCACTGGGCGTGACCCACGCGCCCCCAGCGGGGCTTGCCGGAGCACCTGTGGCTCTCGCATCTACACAGTTACCAAGTCCGACTCTACTCCCTAGTGCTTGGGGACTGAGAGGGCCGCATCCATCTACACCGATGGAGGAGGGCGAACCGGGCGGGGGCGGGGCGGACGGCAAGGGTGAGCGCTTCTCCTAAACCCGGGTGCCCATCCACAAGCGCTCGTGCGTTGGAGATGTCAGGGCCTCAATTTCCCCCACCAGGCGAACGCGCCCCTCATTGCCTGGGGAGCCAGCCTCTGCGATGTGCCGCATGGGGCACATTTGTCCTTGGCGGGGTGGGAATCTCCTAAACAGGAGGGAGCCAGCAGTGAGCTCCGTCGGCAGCCTGGCGGGATGTGGGTGCCCAGGGCCCGACATAAGGAGCCCCGGACCCCCGCACAGCACACACACCCTAGGGCGGGCGCACTGCGAGTGTGGAGACTGAGGCAGGGGGAGGAGTGGGGGGACTCCCTGGGGCTGGGGCGGGGGCTCCCCGGGACTGGGGCAGGGGGTGGCGCTCAGGGAACGCCGGGAGGGGGGTGGCGGCGTCTCGGGCCCAGGACGTGGGCCAGTCGCTTTCCCCCGCGCACATCCCCTTCCCCAAACGGAGACTGGAATCCCTAGGCCGGTGGGAGCGCACGAATCGGATAAAGAAACAGGTTCCTGCGCGGTGGGAGCGACCACAAAGCCACTGCTCTGACCCTCGCTCCCTTCTGTGCCCCCCCCTCTTAAAAATGCTGTATTACCATTTCCAACTGTGGACACATTCGCCTGGTTCCTAATTTTTACGGAACAAGAAGGCATCGTCCAGTCCCACCTTCCTGCAAACCTTTCTCCTCCCCGAGAGACCGCGCGCTTGATCCTGCGAGGCAAGCACTCCTTCTGTTCATTGTCCTTCTCCTCTTTAAACACCCCCCACTGGGACACACACCCCCCCCCCACACACACACTGGAAAGCCCGGTTCTGCCTTGCTTCCGCCCCCATGACATCAGGAACATTCCCTATCAGGAAACAGTGGTCATTTTTTCTGGCTGCGTCCTATTCTCCTTGGTCATTTCCCTCTTTCTCTGGCCACCCCCTCGCCCAGAGGACAATCAGGCTGTTCCAGACGGTTGGCGGTCTCCCCTCTCCCCTTGCCAGCCCCGCTGGTGAATGCGTGGGGGGTCGGGGGACCATGTTGTGCGGGTTGATCTGTAGATCGGCTTCCTAGTTGCCGAAGTGCTGGGTCTCAGCTCCGCCCCCCCTCCGGGCTCGGCGTCCCTGTTCTTTCTTATCAATGGTTCCTTTCCGGCATCTTTTTCAAATCCATTTCCAACTGCTGCCACGGTGACTTCGTAACACTTTTTAAACATCAAAAGCTCTGTGAGGTTGGGTACGGGGTGTGTGCGCCCACGCGCTTCGCCCCCGTCTGAGGGTGTCTGAATGGGGTGGGGGGGTCTCCAGGACTGAAGGTCCAAGGGTGAGCCGCCCCTAGATACCCCAGCTCCCCAACCCCAGGCAGTGGGGCCCCCGCTCCAGATGGAGCCCCCCGGCAGGGCAGCCCAGAGTCCCTGTGGAAACGCTCCTTTCCCTGATAAGTCTTTGAAAGGTTCAGAACTCATTTGAAAACGTGGCCATTAAAATCCCATCTGGGGGAGCCCGTGGGGAGGGAGGGAGGCGAGGCCTCTCCGGAAGGCTGGGCGCCGGCCAAGGTGAGTCCAGAGGCCTGGAGGAGAGGTGTGTGGGGACAGACAGGGGAGGGCAGGGGCAGGAGGCCGCTGAGGCCTCTGAGGGCAGGGGCCTGGCTCAGCACCGGCTCCTTGGAGATGACTCTGTGCCCCACCGTGGGAGCCCCTTTCTGGCGCCCTCAGGGGTACGGGGTGCAGATAAGGAGGGTCAGTGCGTGTTCCAGGCCCCCCTCGGCGACTCGCTGTGTGACCTTGGGCAAATCATCCACCATCTCTGGGCTGGGAGGCCGTGAGGGATGCTCAGGGCAGCTCAGCCCAGTGGGGACAAGCCACCAGGGTGGGGGCACCACTGCTCTCTGCAACTGGGCCCGGGAGGCTGGCGGCTGGGGCGGGACGCATGCGTCGCCAAGGAAACCGGTCATCATCCCAGCCGGAGACCGGGCTCCGTGTTGAATTGTCTGCTCCATGAGGCCAGAGCTGAGCACAGGAGGTGGCCAGAGGGGAGGGGACGGCGGGCTCCAGCTCCCGCTCCCACACCCCCCACCCTGTGCCCAGGTGGACAGGCAGTGGGGGGGTGCAGACACACGGTGCAGGGGAGGGAGCCCACGAGTGCGGCTTAGTTGTTGCTGACAGTGTGACTGACACGGAGGGACCAGGACAGTCATTCAGGTGCCGAGTTCTGGCACCACGATCCAAGTGTCGTCTCCCGTCCAACCAGCCGTCCAGGTGCCGCTCTGGCTCATTTCTCTTCTTGGCTTCACTGGACGGCCCCCCCACCCCCAACTTCCCATCCAAGACCAGCCTGCACACGCAGCTCTGTCGCCACTTGGAGGCGTTCTAGAACCCAGCTGGGCTCACATCTCCCCCCCCCCACCCTTACACCACTCCACCCCTCACTGCCCAGAGCCAGGCGGCCAGCGCCCTGTTCCGGAACAAAGTCGCCCCGGCTTTCCGGTGATGCATGGGGTTCCACCTCAGGGAGGCTGTCCCCAGCTGCACCCGCCGGGCACACAGTGGGTGCTTGATGAGCGCAAGTGGCACGCGGGGGGGGGGGGGAGGAAAGGGTCCAGGGCGCAGCCTCGGCACCCACGTGGACCCCCCTGAGCAGAGCGGGACCACTCCCTCCCCCCGACTGAGGACATCAGGATCCCCGGTCGCTGCACGTGCTCCATCAACCAGGAAAGCAGTGTCCACGGAGCACCTGTTCAAGGCCCCCTGTCCCCACTGGCTGGGACTGGCAAGGTGGGGGTGGGCAGCCGGGACCAGGCAGGTAGACAGTCCCGAGCCTCTAGACGGTCCCGGGGGTGGGGGTGTGGGCTGCGTCCCACCTACCTGGACACACACAGTGAGCTTCCCCCCGCGTGCCACCCGGCCACGGCATATCGCGCCCCCGCCTTTCGTGACCCTCCCCGTGCACAGCGTCCCCTACGCCCCTGTGGCCAGCCGCCAGCAACCGTCACGCGCCGATGTCTGCTGTGCCCTCGTCTCCCTTGAGGCCCACGGACCCACAGCCCCCGGGGCTCACCCCTCCCGCACCCCTCCAGATACCCACGCCACGCCCACATTGCTGCCTGTCTCCCCAACGGCTCTGGCTGAGGTCACAGGATGTCCCGGTCATTCACGCTCCCCCCACCCCTGGGGTCTGATGGTGTGTGGACGCCCCCCCCAACTGTAGCAAAGCGCCAAGAGCCCGCACACGGTGCCTCAACCACACATAGCCCTCCGCCCAGCCGGGACTTTGTGGCAGCCCCACAGGGGCCACAGGGCACCCCAACAGGATGTGGGGGCAGACAGATGCGTGCGCGCGTAGTCAGTCCCCAGGAGGCTGGGGATGGCCCAGGACACCCACCGCTGCCCAGCTGCACACCCACGCCCAGCGGTCTCTGGGGGAGGGGGTGGGAGGAAGGGGGGAGGGGAAGGAGGAAGAGGGACTGGAGGGGGAGACAAGAGGAGGGAAGGTGAGGAGGGGAAGCAAGGGAGGGGAGGAGAGGGAGGGAGAGGAAGGGGAGGGAGGCCATGGGATGGGGGAGGGGGGAAGGGGGGAGGGAGGGGGAGGGAGGGGGGAGAGAGTGTCTATCAGGAGATGGGGGGCACGAACAGGTGGGATCCCAGATCCGTCCCTTGTAGACTCTCTCCCACCACTGAGGGGTGACTGAGTCCGGGGCCCCGGCTGCCCCTCCCTGACTTGGGGTGGGTGCTCCCCAGGGGTCCCACTGCCCCCCACTGGCCCACCACCTGCCCAGGAGGGTCACAAGGGGCATCAGTCCCTGGATGAACACCCCCGGCTGGCCGCCTCCCAAAGGACCTACTCTGCTGGGCGACAGGGGGGATTCCAGGTCAGGCTTGGCCCCCAAGGTCAGGACTAGGGCCCTGGGGAGCATGCCAGGCTCTGCTGGGGGTGGAGAGAGGGGCTTCCTGGCAGAAGGGCCACTGCTGCTGGTCCCTGACGTATGTGTAGGAGTGCTCCGGCCGGGCAGCCCAACTCTCTCCCTCTTGCCTGAGTTTCTCCATCCCTGCCTTCTCCCGGAAGATTTCAGGAGAGGTGCAGAGGGCAGACCTGACATGGTGGGGGGGGGGGGGGAAGACTTCATGGCCACGTAATCAGTGGAGCCCAGAGGGGCTCCTCCCAGGGACCCCCCCAGATGGGAGCTGGGAACCTTATCTCATAGTCTCAGCCCCGCCATGATATTCAAGACTTTTCAGCTACGTCTTTTCCCGTGGCTGGGCAAGGCAGGAAGAAGAAACTGAGGCACAGGGGGCCGACACCGTGCGATACTGCAGGGGTGGCAGGGTTTGACGGCCCTCTTGGCCCATGGAGGGGTCCCAGCAGCGGGAGGGTGTGGTCTGCTGACCCCAGCACTTCCTGGGGAGGCAGGAGGCAGGCAGAAGTGAGGGGCTAAGAGGGATTCCAGGGGGTCTGAAATGAGGGCCCCCCAGTTCACCCTCCTTTGCTCCCACCTAGACATGGACTGGTGGGGCCTCCCCCCTCCTACCTGGAGCCCTGCCCGGGGCTGGGGCTGGCCCGCTGAGGACAGGGCCCTTCTCGGTTCACCTGCTGGGACCCACGAGGGGGGCTCAGACTTGGGAGCGGGCTCTCAGTCTCCTCTCCTCGACCGCCTCTGGTCTTCTCCCAGGGCCGCCAGGACCTCCCAGGAGCCAGCCCCAGACCCTCCTGGTGCCTGGGCTCCAGAAAGCACCAGACGTTCTAAGATCAGAGCATCTCAGAATCAGTGTTCTTAATATCAGTTCCTCAGTTCCTGGAGGCATGGAGGGCTGAGCCGAACCCACATTTTGAGGGGGCCCCTGTGTAGAGTGGGGGAATCATCATCGTAATGCTGTGAAAAAAACGACGGAAAGAAAGGGCTGGGCAGTGGAGGAGATGGGAAGAGAGAGGTGACAGGGTGGGGAGGGGAGGGGCTGAGTGAGGTGGGAGGGGAGAGGCCGCCGAGGCGCCCTGAAAACTGTTGGAAGGGGCCGGGGCCCAGTTCTGCAAAGGAGGAGCCTGGGACACTGCCAGGGGACTGACTTGCCCAGGGTCCCAGAGCACGTCTGCCGGGCCCAGCCCCCAACGGTCCCCCCAGCCAGACCAGCAGGCTCTTCCTCTGGCTGCCACAGCAACCAGGGTCGGTGGCCAGGGTCTGTGTCTGGGGCCACTCCCTGTCCCCCCGCTACAGGCGGGGAGCCCCTGGCGAGGGGACTCGGGCTGGGTCCTCCCGTGCCGGCTACCTACGAGGTGGCGGCCCCTGTGACGGGGCTCAGCGGTGTAGACGAGGAAATGGGAGGAGGCGAGGGCGCAGGTGAAGCCAACAGGAGGTGAGAGGGAGGGATGGCCATGAGAAGAGAGGGGACGTGGGGGCCACCGCAGTGGAGCTCGTGATGGCGGGGCAGCGCCTAGAGCAGGCGAGAGGACATGTCGGTGTGGTGATGGGAGGCACGGGTGATGGAGGTGATGCCCTGGAAGAGGGGCTGGTGGGGGGGGAGGTGACGAAGGTGGAAGCCACAGCGGTGGTCCCCAGTGGAGATCATCGCGGAAGAGGTGGCCGTAGCAGTGGCCGCAGGAGGCTGGTGGCTGGCGCTCCTGGGACGTCCGGGCTCCTCCTCGAGGCTCCCCGTCCCCAGCCCTCCTCCGGGCCAGCCCTTCTCTCCAAGCCTGGCCTTTCGCTTCCGGAAAGGGGCTCATGCCCGCAGCCTGGCCTCCTCTCGGGGAGCCCGGGCCGCACAAGGACCGCAGTGGCCTTTGGGGCTGGTGGGGTGATCCCGGACACCAGACAGGATGCCGAGGAGGGGAAGGTGGCGGCGGGGGGAGGGGTGCGCTGATGGGGGGGGGGGGCGCGCGTCTGGGCTGCCTCTCCCCCCACCGCTGGCGCTCACACCTCCGAGCCTCCAGGCTGGGCTGGGGGGGCCGCGGGGGATGGAAACCAGGACAAAAGCTGCTCCTGGTAAACAGCTCTGACTGGAGCCCAGATCGATTGGGGCTGTGGGGAGCTGTAATTAGATTGAACACTGGGAAGGGGGGAGAGGGGAGCCTCTTTTTGCTGTGATCGACAAAACGGGAAGTTTTTTCATGACTCTGCTTGGCCTGGCCCCTCCCCCAGCCCCTGCCTCTGGGGCCCCCACTAGGCACTTGATTGGAGCCAGGGGAAGCGGGTGGGAGAGAAGCAGACTGCCTGCCCTCCCTCCCATGGAGGGGGGGCGGGGTGTCCGCCCCGGCTCCTGTCCCCGCCCCTGCTGGGCGACCTTGGGCAAGTGGCTTGCCTTCTCTGAATAAATGAGGAGGACACTCCCTTATGGAATGATCATAAGGATGAAACGACAGGACACGTGTAAGGCTCTTGACGTGTAAGCGAGCTTGCTTGTTTGAACTAAGCTTTAGGCCCAACGCGGGTCTTGAACTCAGGACCCTGAGTTCCAGAGTCGCAGCCTCTACCAACTGAGCCAGCCAGGCCCCCCTCTGTGAGCTTTCCGAGGAGCATTTGTATCTCTGTTCCTGCGGTCAATGCGTGATGAATTTGTGACTGAACCGCTAAGTGGATTAATTCATGAATTGACGATTCCAACAGGTGGGCAAGAAGGGCCTGTTCGGAAACTTAAAGGCCCGAGGCTGAGTTTTGACTCTTACCCTGGACTTGACGCCAGAGTCCCAGCTTTCTCTTGGAGAGAATGGGGACCTGGCCCCTCCCTTGACCCTCACAGGGTGGCCAAGTTCCAAGGAGATGGGAGGTCAAGACTGTTCCTTGAACTCCCTTCCAA